>NW_019384720.1:29159-88327 GCF_000671375.1 Centruroides sculpturatus | reverse complement strand
AACGAAAATGAAAATTTGCTTGATAATTCAACTACGCTTGTTGGAGAACAATAAAAACACTACACTCAACAAGCCACCAATAAAACTCAACTGCCTAACCTATAACCAAAGTCTCCTTTTAATTTGTTTTTTAAAAAAAGCGCTTGACAAACTTGCCCCGCATGCCGAAGTTGCCCCGATCTCCCCTAATCCAAGATGAATGAAGGATTTATCACAATATACTGATAATTCCGCTTATTTTTATTATTATACGGAAAAAATTTAATATGCAAACATTTAAAAGGATTGCGGAGCAAATGATTGGAGCCCTTGAAGAGTGAAGTTGTTAGAAATAATCTATTATTATGCAAGTGGGAAAAGATTTCATCATTAAGAGAAGTTAATTTGTCAACAAGAAGGAAGCAAAATAATTGGTTGCAAATTGCAACTTGGGTTTTCTAATCAGGAAAAGGAGGAGTACAAGTTGCATTGTTAATCATCGCTTGTAAATGATCTTGAATAAAGTCACTTCTCGAGTGCAAATTCCTTAATGGATCTTACAATTAAGATTCTTTCTTCTTTACAATTATAGTAAAATTGGCACCTTTCCTTTAAGTTTTTGGAAAAATTATAAAGGTTTAATGATCCTTCTCTTCATTTTAATTTGAATTTTTTTAAACAAAACGTGCAGCTTCTCATTCGCATTTTTCAATTTTTTCCGCATGTTTTAATTTATTTTAATTCTTTCTTTTTGTGTGTTACTTCAGAAAATTAATCAAATATCGATTCTAAAATGTGTAAATTATTTCCAGAATTGTAATGAATAATTTTGGATGCTGTTTGATTTACTAATGCGAATTGAATCCATTAAAATCAGATTTATTTTGGAATTTCTATCAACAATTCGAGGGATGCTCGTAACGAAGCTGTTGTATCACTTTATGATGTTATTCAGTTATTCAAATTGCAATTTTCTATCAGCTTAATCATCGATAATCACTTATATAAATCGATTATTTATAATTTACTGCATCAAGTATTACAATTTAAACGAGGGAATCTTTGCATGCGTACTGTAAATACGCATTGCAAACGTGTTTGCTCTCAAAAATCTTGATTAAAACTAATGATTTTTAATTGATTACCGTGAAAATTAACCGTTTCTTCAGAAATTTTCAATACTTTGTCTGTAAACATTTTATTTTTTACTTTTATTTTAACCACGAATATCTCACTTTTGAAGAACTACGATTAATTTCTTCGTGGTTATTAATATTAAAATTACCAATTANTAAATTTTATTACAGTAATTTAACAACTCTGCAGTGATCAACAGACATACCCATCAAGGGCAATCACATGGCACTGGAGAACAAAGTAGACATCTGCAAAAAAATTCATATAAAATACCTGGATCATTTCGTGAAGTTGTAGACTTTTCACGAGTAGTTGGATTCTCCAACTTTGTTTTGAAATATCCTTTAATTCTCAAGAAATTACAATAAACGAAAGAAAATAAAATAAATATGAAATTTTAGAGAGCCATCTATCGACATAAATCAAATTTAAACATCCCGCCATTATCTGATTGGTTAATGTGTTTATTTTATAATATTTTTGCGCATCTAACAAGAGAATAGATCGATGGATTAAGGATTTGATTGGTATTTTTGCATTTTTCTCCTTTGAGAAAAATGCAATAAAAAACACAATAAAACTCCTTTTGAGTTTTATTGTGTTTTTTTAAATTTATTTGACACTTTTCTTTCGTTTCTTAGAATTTTTTTAAAGATTTTTAAAATAAATGATAAAAATTCAATGGTTATTATGTATTATTACAGTTAGCTTAGAAGACAATTATTTTTTAAAGATTTTTTCACTTATATAAAGGAAAGAAATGTAAATTTCTGTTGTTACGTCGCCATTTTATCCTTAATATCTTTGTAGCGAACCCACGCTTAACGCTAATCGTGGGTTCGCACCTGATCAACAGGCCAGTCGCGTGGGGTTTTCCAGGTATTTTTACGCCTCTAACACTAGTTTTCTATAGTAGTCCTACCGGGAGGCACCCCCTCTAGACAGATGCTGCGTTGCTTTATCCCATCAATCCAATCCATCATCCTTGCCAACAAAAGATCTTAAAAGTTGAGGATAATAAAGATGATGGTCCTCGTCTTCGTAGATGACGATTCTCATCACCTCGGGGGCACGAATATCCTCGGATAATGAAGGAGTCTTGTATACGAGATGCTGATCATCGTAGTCTTCTCTATCATTTTTGTATCTTTATGGAGTTTTTTCATCCTAATGGTGATTTATATTAATTATTAATGAATAAAATCTAATAAATTGCTAAAAGAAGAAAGAAAATTATGAAAAAATTGGAGGAAAAAAAGAAAGATTTGTGGTACAAAATTATGTCTCGTCACGAAGTCGATGGTTCGGAGCCAAAAATGTAAATGGAACCCACGAGAATATGGAGGAATTTTTTCCGTATTTAATATTAATTCCAGAAAATTATTCTTACATTTTTCCTTTACTTAATGCCAAGGTATGAGCCAAACCTTGACCCATGACCTTTCGCATTTAACCTTCAAAAGAATTCATTAATTTAGTTGTTTAATGTTATTAAAATTTTGTTTTCAAACGTAAATTTGAGGGTTTTAACGCGTATTATTCCATAATATTAATATGTAAACTTTAATTTTATATTCCCGTTAGTTTAATATATGCCAATATATCATCAAACAATAATTAGCAAATGATTAAGAGGAAATTATTGGAGTTGACAACTCATTAATTTGGCAGAATCACATTAATTATCAAGGAATAACGATTCGGGTGATCGACTTTCTTCTTCGACATTGCGTTAAAACGTTACAAAATTCGACTTAAATGTAAGAATTTAAATAGATTTTCCATGCATTTAATGCCATTTTATAAATACAGTCTTTTAATAATTTATTAATAAAAAATTAATTTCTTTATCGTATTTTTACGTTGTTTTACTACTAAGAACAGTCGGAAATTGCAATTTTTTAGCGTTATTTATTTACTTTATATTAATATAAATTAAATATTAATTGAACCTTAAACTGTTGACTTTCGTTCGATATAGCGAATTCTTAAAAGACCGTGCTAAATCATTCACTACATCGAGAGATCAAGAGCTCACTATGTAAGTATACAAAATGAATACCATAATTAGCAAGGACCAATAAAATTATTCACTATATCGGGTAGTCGCTATATCAGGAGCCCATTACAATTAGAGCACATCAGACTCTCGATATAGTGAACTGCCAAAAAACAGAGCTAAATCATTCACTATACACATAAAGAATAGCAAAAACTGACAAAATGATTCACTATATCGGGTCAAGAGTCCATTGTAATTAGAATACAATCTCGATATAGTGAACTTGAAAGAAAACTGAGCCAAACCATTGACTATATACACATAAAGAATAGAAAAACGGGCACTATATCGGGGTTTCGTTATATCGAATTCAATTTTAGAAGTATAAAAGCCGAAAAATTCGTTATTTTTTCTGTAAGTTCTCTCCGTACATCCTCATCCTGTTCCATTTTCATCGTAGTTTGTTACATAAAGGATAAAATAACGATCATCGACATTTGTTTCAAAGAGAACACCCGTTTTGTCTTCTAAGGACAAGACAATAAAGACAAAAGATGCAATTATCAATATTATAGGCTCAGGTAGAGCAATTACACTAAAGGTATTCTCCATTATCCACATGGCAGCATCTCTTATCATTTCTGTAAATATAACAGCATCCCTCATCATTACTTATTACTCTTTTCGTATACACAACATTCATTGGAGCTTAACACAATCCCCCTCCTCTGTTGTTTCTTACGTAGAAAATTCCAATAAAATCCTTCGTCCCATCAATGGTTAACCGACTTTTGGGCCACCCAAAATATTTTATTTTTTTTATCTTTCGGAATTTTACTTTTGGTAATAATAAAAGTAAAAATTGTTCGAATTGTTTGTTAACTGACTTTTAGGCCACCCTGAAATCAGTGTATAAATCTTCGTCATCATCATCACTCCATTCTTCATCTTGTAAGTTAATAAATTTGCAAGATGGAGGGGCAAAGATGTGGAAGATCAAGAAGATGCACTTGAACTGATGAACTATGTTTTTTTATTTTCTTTCGTTGCTAAATATATATACTGTGTATTCAAAGCTCTGTGCAACGTTCGAAGGTGGCCGCACATTAAATTTTAGACAATATTTTTTCCAAAAAAGCAAGTTTCTTTCCTTAATTTTCGCTCCTCTTAAGATTCAAGAATGCATAATTTAACGATTATTTTCGATAAATTAACAAAAGAATCAATGTTTTTGTATCTAAAAAGAAGTCTAAATTTGAATTTAATTAGAATTGTCAGTTTTTTTATTATATTGAATATTATTACTCTTTACCCTAAATATTTGTATAGAAAGCAATGAATAATTTTATGACTGTCTGACTTATTCAACTTGTTTATTTATGGAGTGAATTAAGTTTACATTGCCCAAAATCTTATATTTTATTAAAATATAATTTAAAAAGGGAAGAAATAAGTTCTTTGTGGGTTAAAATTGCCTTAAATAGCTTTTATCTTTAGTTATTTATTTTAAAAATCTTGCAAATTGATGCACTGATAATTTCGAGAAAGAGAAAGAAGAAAAGGAAGAGGAGGAAGAAAAAGAGCAGAAGGAAGAACATGAGGAAGAGAAGAAAGAGGAAGAACAGAAAGAGCAGATGGGGAAACAGGAGAAAGGGAGTAAAAAGAGGAAGAGGAGCGAATTGATATGAGATTCATTTGTTACTTCTTCACCGACCTGAGTGGCGAGAATAGGATGCATCTTCTCTAATCCTCCGATTTGGATCTTAAACCTCGTCTTTGATCTCGAGTTTCCCGTATCAAACGAGCTTTTCCTCAATATTGCGGATAACCGTTGAAGTGTGTTGTGAAGTACAATTTATCACGCGAAAGGTGACAAGTATCATAATTTAGGTCACAACAACATCTTAATCGATAACCCCTCTATTGATTTACCACCATCCATTGCCCATAAATCTCAAAATTTTGTAAAATATTTGAGAGAGTTTTCGTCCTCCCCTTCGTCTTTATCCTCTTCTGTATAAATCGATATCAGATATCAAGAGTGTATTTTATACTAATCGTTTTTTAATGCAAATCCCCTTCAGCCGAAAGTGCCGCTCCATTATCATAAGTGATAATGGTAATGTTGGTGTGTGTTTTCTGGTGAAGTACTATTAAAAATCAACTTCGCTAGTGGATTATAATGTTTATCATACAACTTTATGGACACATTACAGGGCATTTTTCTGATATTTGCACTGGTGTTACACCCTTCAAACCAATTTTTTAATGCCTTTATGGGGTTAGTTGTTGACTTTACACGGCTCTACACCTTATAATTTCATGGAATATAATTAAAATAATTTCTCCTATGAGTTAAATTGACTTTAAATCCATAATTTTGTCTTTGTCTTTGCGTGGAAATGGTAAAATCTCGGCAAATCATGCAGCATCCCACTGCATTCTCTACATTTTATTGCATTTTTAAAGCGAAAAAATAAAGAAATTCTTTGCAAAAATATAATTCAAATTTATAATTTATTAAGTAATTTCCTGAAATTTTTTCATTTTCTTAGAAAAAAAAGACATTTTGGCGACAAATTCGACTTCGTTTCCTCGAGGAAAACTGAAAAAATCAATTTTAATTACGAATAAATAATGTCAAATTCTCTAAATAGTTAATTTTACAAGAATGAGTGGTGTGATGAGCGTGGGTTCGGTTTCAATTCGAGAAACCTTCTCTCTGGAATGTCCTTCTTCATATGAACATAGTATCGTAAGTAATACCGTATTGCCATGCATCTTCATCTTATAAATCGAGTAAGAACCGAACCCGTGAGTATTAATATGTGTTCGCTCCCCATTCGAAAATAAACTTTCCTTCTTGTTTCACGAAGATCGCTTTCCATATGAACGTATTTATTATAAATCATAGTTTTTAAATCGAGTAAGGATCCGAACTCATATCTTTTGATGAACGTGGGTTCGGTTCCCCTTTCGACAGTAAACCTTCCTGTTTATATCTCAAATATCTTTATATTAACATTTATAACGTACATAATAATTTTTCGATGGTACAATAAGTAAATCCACGTGTTTTGATAAACGTAAGTTCGGTTCCAGCTTAAAAATTCTCCCAAAAATTTCATACAACTGATGTATAAAACGTTCAAAGACGTAGTTCAGCTCCGAATTTTAAATGTAGAACTGCATAATGGAATATTTTTCGATTTTTTAATATAGATATTTCTAACGTGGGCTGAAAGATATTGAATGCCCCCTTTTGGGGGAAGGTAGAATTTAGAGTTTATAACGTATCAAAGTAGATACAGAAAACCACTTTCCAGAGAAATACTCAAAATACAGATTTGTATGAAGATAGAATATTTTATACAGACTGACTGACAGCCAAACAGAACTGTCCACATTTGTATATTATTTATACAACATACAATTAACCTATATGGGAATGATATTCGAGATACAAATAGAAAAGTTTATTCTTAAATTTGGTCCGAACATGTGAATGCTTAAACATGGGTTCGGTCCTAGTTCGAGAATCAACTGTTTTTTTTTTAAATCTCGAATATCTTCTTTCATATAAAAATAGAGGCTCGAGTTATAGTCTTATCGGGTAGGAACCGAATCCACGTCCATCAAAACATTTAAGGAGTAAATTTGCTTCTTACTGCTTCTATTTTAACTTCATACATACGTTTGCATTTTAAATTGCAGTTTTAAGTCGAGTAGGAACCGAACGTGTGTTTTGATAAGCGTGGGTTCGGTCCTAGTTTGAATATCAACATTTTTTCTATTTGTATCTCGAGTATCTTTATTTATATAAAGTTGGAGACTTCAGTAATGGGAGTGGGAGCCGAACGCACGTCCACCAGTTCGGTTCCAATTTGGAGAATGGATATGCTTGTGTTGTCTATCTCTACATTAAGATGTAGATATTGTAAATCATAAAATAGAGTAAGAAATGAACACGCATTTATCATAAACTCACGGGTTCTGTTCCAGTTCGAGAATCTCTTCTGACCTTTCTTCATTTTGTATCGCGAATAAATTTCTTCGTATGAATATAGATATTGTAAGCAATCGAAGAGTGAGAATTCCATGAGTATGAGTTCGGTTCCAATTGCAGAAAAAATCTTTCTTGTGCGCTTATCTCGAATATCTTTTCTCATACAAACATCAATACCGTAAAATAGTTTTTAACCTCGCGAGTAGGAACCGAACCCACGTTCGTTTAAAATTATGCAAATTCCTCTTGATTGTAATTTTAAAAATTACTTAATTACGTTTTCTTTCTACAGAAATTAATATAAATTCTAAAATAATTTATCTTCCTGCGTGCGAAGGATGAAATTGATAGTCGATGTGATGAGGATGAGGAGCGATTCTTAGAACACTTTTCATCTCTTTCTTTAATGACGAAATGATGATGATGAGGAAGAGGTGGATTTTTCATCATCATTTAAATTTAGCAAGATTTTTAGATGATGATCTTTTAGAGTGTGGATGATGTAGGAAAGTTCGCTTTAGTTTGTTGAGTATGAATAGTTCTGTAAAAAAAGGTGTGTATGAAAAATTGTACTTATTTTTCCAACAATTGTGAATTTTTGAAGAATTAACTTCTAAATTTTGGTTAAAATCCATATTTTGGGGGGATAAAAAAGTTTTTTTGGTAAAAAAAAATGATGCTTTTAGGGTAAGAATGCTGCAACAACAATCACTTTACTCCATTATCAGGTACACTTCTGCAAAGAATAATGGCATTTATAAATATATTTATCTTTTACAGAAGTACACGTGAAAAAATATAAATACTTTTTGATAAAAATAAGAATTTTTTGAAAAATTATCTTCTAAATCTTGATTAAAAACCTACTGAAAAACTGCTTATTTTCCAGCCTTTGTTTGAAGATTAACACCAAAAAAAGAAAAGAAAGGATGAAATTTCTCAATCTGTCACCCTGCTAAAAATTCCTTTCCCCTTTTTTTAAATTATAAATTAAAGAAAAATATAAAAGAATTAAATAAAAAAATTCTTCTCGTCAAGTTGAATTTTTTTAGAATTAAATTCGAAGGGATTAAAGTCAATTTTTCGAGGAAACAAGCTCCAAAAATCTACAATTTTAATCATAAAAAATTCTTTTAATGACGTTTAAACGAGGATAATCGTAATTAAAAATAGTTAATTAATCACAAACTGTTTAAAATTAATTATAATCCCGGTTAATTCTTACAAAAATATATTTTTAACGGTTTTTCTTCCGCTTACAATCTGATTTTATACGTCATAAAATATAAAATTTTAATTATTTAAGTGTTAATTTGTATAAAATCTTAACAAATTACGGGTTAATTATGCTTACTTTTAATTATTTTAGCAGTTAATTACAGTAAAACTTGAGTACAACGTCCACTGCGGGAAATATGGCGTTATACGGAACTCTAAAGGTTATTTAGTGTGCATTTTAAAAATAAAGATGTCGGGGAGAAATACAAGTTGGATTGTTTGTGTTTTATTAGATTATAAATTAAAATAATTAAATTGGAGGCATTAGACAGATGATGATTGCGTTTAAATATTTATATTTGACTTAGCAACGTTTGAAAATTTAACGAAAAGGCTGTCAGAAAGTCTGTCTGTTTCTAGATTTTTTATATACTTTTGCTTTTATTTCTGTTTTTATCCATTAAATGTTATAAAAGTCGTTCATTTTGATTGGTTACGTCTCAATTTACGTGTTTATTTTTTATTCGATAAAGGAAAATTCTTGTTGCACTTCCTTTGTTTCATTACGTCATACGTGGTATCGAGATTCGTCACTCAATCGTCACACCACTTTACTGCATTCAAAAAAATAATAAATAAATCGTTTATATTAATTACTGAATTTTTTAAATATTAAATTCTATATTTGCGGATGAAGATTCTGAAAATCCGATTTATCTCCGCAATCTCTCAAAATAGTTTCTTTTATTTGGCTTAATAAAATTAATAATAATTAAAATATTAAAATAAAAATAACTTTATAAAGTGCATAAATAATTCTTCTTGTGATTTACAAAGAAAGATTTAAAAATTCGAAAAAATAGTAAGAAAAATTTCATTTTTAAACGGACATTTTTTTAAAACGTTAATTCTCGTTAAACTACATTTTTCGTAAGTGCAGCGGAATCTTCAAAAGGAAACACTTGATATAGTAAATAACTTTCTTGAGTATATTGAACTCGATATATTGAATGAGTTTGTTTACGCCTTTGAAAGTTCACTATATCGAGGCGGTTGGCTGTATTATAATTATATTTGAATCTTTAAAAATTAACCACCCGATATAGCGAGCCTTTGATATAATAAATAGTTCAGGTGGCTCTTACTGTTCTTTATTTACATAGTGAATGATTTTGAGAGTTTGCTGTATCGAGGGCCCAGTATAGTCGAAAACGTGAAGCAAACTTTCATTTTTTAAAAATTTAGCTTATTAACGATAAAAAGAGGGTTTTTGAACTTTAAAAAGCCCAAAAATTGCTTTTTAAGCTGAAAAATCCAATAATTGAACGTTCAAAAAACCCCTTTTTAAGGAAAAGTATGGAGAACGATGACTGATAAGATTTTGCATGTATTTAGCGATTAATCTTTTATATATTTTATCTCTTACTTCGATTGTTGAGAGTTATTTTTACTACGTAAACATCCCCCAGCGATGTTGACACAAAAAAATCAGTCAGGCTGTCTGCCCGTTGTTCTCTATGTATTTGTTATCGGAACGAAATGAAATAGAGAATTTTTATGCAAATGAGAATAAAATGTTTACGATTTACAAAACACGAGTTATTGTATACATAAACAGCTACAAGCTGCCAAATTCTGTACGAAATTTGGCAGCTTGTAGCTGTATATCCATATATTATCTTCGATATACCCGTACATTACTTTTGCAGGGCTTCGAGACTCCTTACAAATATGTATGACCATTACTATAGTTATACATGCATGCAAAGCTTCCATAATATACTCACACATACCGATATGCCCATAAAATTTGGCAGCTCGCAGCTACAAACTCACACAGTTCTCCCACGCATCTACATATACCATCATTTATCGGGACGAACCCAATTACGGTATACGTTGGTACGAATAGGTAAATGGGCACATTTTAAAGAAATTTAAAGTTTATAGTTGCAAAAGAAGTTCGTTCCCATCCAATAGTTTAAGAAAAACGATATTGAAACAGTTCTTGCGGATCGATGTCGTTTGTCTGGTTGTCTGGACGAAGAAACAAGAAGAATTAGATAAATGTACAAAAAGTACATTATAAAAATTTATTACAAATTTACTTGCTTCTAGAGTTTTCTCGGTTAACTGTATTACGAGTGTGGAGGAGGAGAAAAAGGCACTTTGCCAGTTCTCTTTCTGACTTTCTGTCTTACAATAGAAGAATTTTTCCTGTTTCTTACGCAGAAACAATCATTTTTCTTCAAGGATAATTAACAAGGGAGATAAAATTTATAAAAGATTTTTACTTTAATCTATTTATAGATAGATCCACCCGAGATTCCCTTACGGAAATGAGGTCATAACCATAAGTTTTTTGGCACTCCTGTACGTTGACACTGGTGCCATATTGTTTATCTCCCGTAATTAAAACCGATATATTGCTTTTTTTAGGGGGGTTCTAAAAAAACTGTTTACCGACTTACGGACGCCTGGACATATTTTTTATTTTATTTTTTTGCCAGTGGTTCATTACATCTTGTTCGTGTTATATTTACTCCAGGCGTCGAGATAGCGCGCTCTATCTAACTGTTATTGCGGGGGGGATTTTCGGTGTAAGTTGATAACCTCGCCGTGTTCCTACCGCTCCCTGTTGGCCTTTTACGGAACTAGGAGGTCGTTAAGAGGTTGACAAACTTCCCACCAACTGGAGCATATGAATGTATGGACACGAGAAGATCTCATCGATTGGCACATCTCTTCTTAGAATTTCTCTAACTCCATTTTTTAATACTGGAATTTAATATTATTTCAAAGGATTTAAGTACTTTATCTTCTTCGTTTAAGTTAGTTTTTTCGTGGTGTTTATTATCGTAACCTGCTGTAAAGAGTTGTGTACAGTTGAGGAGTGTAATTGAAGGCAGCTCTTTGAAGTGGAGGATTCTTAGTAAAATGATCCTCTAAAGTGAGGATTCTAGTTGAAGGAAGGCGTTAAATTGGAGGATTCTGATCGAAAGTATGTACTTAAGGTGGAGGATTCTCAGTGAAAGGATCCTTTAAAGTGCGAATTGTAATTGAATGTAGCTTTTAAAGTGGAGAATTCTAATTAAAGATGCGTTTTAAAGAGATGTAGACGATACATAAAAATACAGTACAACAGATAGGAAATTTTTACATTAATTCCTTTGATAATTAATCAACTTTTTAAAAAATACATAAAGTAAATTAGACTTCAAAGCAATAGATTGAACGAAATCAATGGAGGATCTTGTTATTCAGGACCTCCAAATCGCTCATGCGAAAACTTTTCTATATAATCAGATTGCTCGCGATAAATTTAAATCCCACGAAATTTCATTTGACATTTGGCATTTTCAAACGAATGTGGCAGATAAAAGCCTCGCTCCATTGACAAAGAATCGAGGACGAGGGAAGAATGCAGAGTTGGCAAATCCCAGTTGTATCGAGTAACTAAATCACGGAACCAAAATGTGGTCCCTCTTACTCTACATAAAATACAACATATCACATCCAATACTCATGAATAAAACAAGACCCTAAGAAACTTGAATGCAAATGAATGCGTTTCAATTGTTTTCTTCCCAAAAGGGGGTGCCCCGTAATAGAAACTAAGCCGTCTACTTTCTACTTTATGTCTAAATAATATCTATAATTCTTCCCGTGAAGATACAGATAAGTTGTTTTATATTATAACTCTCGTCTTAAACGAAATTACAAGAGAAATAATTCACAGCATCCTCGGTTCGATGGGGATGGAGAGGAGTAGTTCGAGTTTTTACTCTCTCTTAATAAATATTTAAGGTTAAAATCGTATCTTTAATTTCTATTAAGCAATTGTGTTTTGGGAGGATTTTTTGGAATAGGCGAAGCAACGCGAGGGAGATCTGTTAAAGGGTTCAACTCTGGAGGATTTTCAATGCGAAACCGGCCACTATTTAGATGTTAAGAGGGTTCTTCTCTGAAGAATTTCCTACGTGTTCCTATTTAGATCCCTTAGAACCGTGAAGAAAACCTGGAAAATCGACGCAGCCGGCCCGTTATCGGGCTCAAACCCACCGTCTTCTACTAGTGTTCAGTGGTTTTATCCACTCGATCACTAGCGAGTGTAGTTTACTTTCTGTACGCATTCGTTAATATATTTTGTGTATACAGTAATAAATTTGAATAAGGCTCGAATTCTTTTACAAAATTTAAATGGTTTACTTGAAAGCAATAATATAAAAACGTAGTTGATTTTAAAAAAGTGGTATTCAGACGAGCCATTTAAATCTACAACTGCCGCCATATTGGTCAAACTCGCAACGCCTATAGAAACAGACTCATATCTATAAAAGTTTTTATAATATGTTGTAATACTAGCGTTGATAAGACGTATAGCGTTACATCATTTAAAAACGATAACTCAAACCTAATTATATTACATCTAATATACACATTTTTAAATATTTTTTTGAAAGTATTCGTGCGGATCAAATGTCTACATCGTCTACCGGCCGCCATCTTTCTTCCGTAAGCCACTTTAAGAATTTCGCAACAGGGAATTTTTTCAGTTATTAATAACCTTGTATTAAAGTAATTTGTGAGTTAATAACAAGGTTTGTAATGTGTTATTAAGCAAGATACGAGGAATTATTAATTTTTAGAAGGTGTGGAGCCGTGTAACGAGTCGACTTCCTCTTACTTTTGTTCCGTGTCATTGGAGTGTGAATGCGCTTTCAGGAAGCGATTTTACGTTTTATTGTTTAAAGAAAGACTTTTTTGATGTTTAAATAAATTTTTAAATTAAAAAATAATCCCAAGTTTAATTTTAATAAATATATTTTTCGACTTTGTTTTAAGGTACAGTAGACTGGTGATGTAATGAGGAATTTAGCTGGTTCCCTGGTAAATTCGCTATACTGAGAGCAATTAAATAGGATTCTTGATAAAGCCATCACTCGATACAGCCAACGATTTAGATCAGTCCTACGGGAGTTCACTATATCGAGGAACCGCATCTTTTTAAATTCATTTTATTTAACGAATTTTTAGGATTTTTTTAAATGAATTCTGGTTTTAATTTAGAAAATTTCTCGGTTGTTTTTAGATATTAAACGAATGCCAAATTTCCAAAATATCTCAAATTTAAACGTTGGAAATTAAGGATGTTAACTGATATTTTTGTACGAAATACAATAATCTAAAAAATTCGATTTTATTAATTTTTTAAAAAATATTTTATATGGAATTTTGATTAATAATTCAGATTTTTCTATTAAAAAACCCCAAAAATTAGTCGAAATGTTTAGTAAAAATGTTTTAAACGTTGATAAAAAGTTAAAATAATTTATTTTAGTCAATTTAAGCCACTTAAAATAAGAGTTTTACTGAATTTTTGGGGTAATTTTTCTTTTAAAAATCCTCAAAACTGTCAAACTAATTACTTAAAAGTTAAAAAACTGATAAAAAAATTAATGAAAATAAAACATAATTTAATTTGCTTAATTTAAAACCCTTTAAAGTATGATTCCAACTCCTTAAAATAAGAATTTTAGCCAATTTTTAGTGTATTTTCCCTTTAAAAATTTTTCAAAACTATCAAAATCTTTACTTAAAGTATTTTAAAAATTATTTTAAAATATATCTTTGTATATATTTAAAAAAAAAATTGAATATTTTCAAACCATATTTTGAAATAAAGTTTGATACATTCTTCTATTAACTTGTAACGAGGAGAGGAAAGACATTTTGATTTACTAAAAGGAAAACAATGTATAAATGTATGTAAGCTTATCATTGGATAAAAATTCCAGTTGGTGTTTATTTGTCCCCCAAAAAACAATTCTTTAGAATTTACGTGACAAGTTCAAAAGATAAATCAACAACATTTCATTCTTGGCAAGGAAAAAGTAAAGAAACAAGAAAATTTTCGCCATTTATTGGCAAAGTTTACTTACTCAAAGGTCAAAGGTTACTAACCAGGTGACCTTTCGTATATATTCGAATAAAATCCCTATTAATTTAATTATTTCTTCATTGGATCGAGCGGGATGCTTCCGGTGTTTCTTCGCTTTTTTCCGCATTTATAATGCCGTTTACTGTAAGAAAACGCATAATAATACAAGTGATTTAAAATACGGTGTATGAAATTTACGTGTTTATCTTTAAAACAAAAGTATTTTGCGCTTGATAATCGATAGGAAAATGCATTTTCTAAAGAATCAAAGGCACTTGTAAAAAGATAAACAATTAAAGATACTTTATAAAGGAGTGAAGAATTAAAGGCAGTTTGTAAAAGCATAAAGGCTCTTTCTAAAGGCGTAAGGAATTGGCATTTTTAAAGGCACTTTCTAAGGTCCTTTCTAAAGGCTTAAAGGCATTTTATACGGGCATAAAAAATTAAAGGCCCTTTGTAAAGGCGTGAATTGTCACAACGAATGTTTTTGCTCGTCCTTGCATTTGCTATTTTCTGTATTTAGAATTGGACGTAAGCGTGACTAATGGTTTCATTTGTGAAGAGTGTGGGAAACTTAACAAGGATGTTTAACCGACATCAAATAACCGCTCGCTATGACTCATCATAAGTAAATTTTCCAACTCATATTGTCTTTCATTTATCATAAACTTAACTTCCAAACCTATTTTAATGCTTTAATCAGCTGCATTATGTAAAAATTATAATAAATGAAGCATATTTTTATATCGAAAATAACTGTTTACTGTGTTGAAACTAATTTACGCCTACAATTATAATATAATTTATCTGAAATAGCTTTAAAACAGAAAATAATAAAAAAATAACAGGATTTTTAAAATGTAAAATAGCTTTTAAATGTCAAAAATTCGCTAGAATATAATAACAAATAGCATTTTGTGTGTGTGTAAAGTAGCTTAAAAATGGCGAAGATTTGCTTGAAAAGAATGAAAAAATCGGATTTTTTAAAATGTAAAATAGCAAAAATTCGCTAGAAAATAATAAAATATGGCATGTTTTAAATAGAAAAGAGTGTTTTTCCTCCTAAAAATACAAGAACTTTTATAAATCAGAAAACATAAATAAAATTAATTTCGTAATTTAAACCGAGATCCTCGCTGGCTATTACGGTTATTTGTGAGGTGGATTACGCAAGCCCAACTTAAAAAAAGAGAGAGTGAGTGGAAGAGGGTGGGAGAGGCTCCTGTATCACAGCTTAAATCCATCCAAGTTGTAAATGGTTGCCATATGTTTTTATTTGGAGTGAAACTAATACAAGAACTGTGTGTTTTGACCGCAGCTTCTTGCCCAACCCCACAAAGTATCAATAACTAGTTTCCGGTGTCATCAACGCCCTAAATTTTGCTCCCACAGATGTTAAAAATAAAGAGAAAATGTGCCAAAAAACGCAATTAACCCAACACAGTTAACTTAAATGACAGTCGTGTTAATTACATTCGCGCTAACGGTGTTTCAGTAACGGGAATTAACGATATCGAGCGAGTTTACACGACGGGGGAGCGAAAAACTGGGGGTTTGGAGGTTTCTTAATTTAGATACGACCTCGACTTATCTAGTGACGTCAATAAAACTAGCACCCAATCGCTTCTTATTAAGTCTCCTACCCCTCGACCTCGAGGTCGCGCGTGTCCCTCCCCGCCACAAAAACTTACTACCAGAAAACAGTAGGGCCATTGACGAAAGGAAGAGACGAGGAATAAATAGAAGGAATAGAAGGAAGCTGTGTCACGCACAAACGATCTTTTGTTACACTGTCCAACGTTGGAATATCGGATAACCCGCGAAGAATCTCGTTAACGTGCAAACGTAACTCAGTTACGTTTTGTCACAAAGATGCTCGTGTTTGTTACGCCAGGAAAGCAAAACAGATGGCGGGGATTATTCTGTACATCAATCTAAAGGGATTGTCTACAGATTAAGTGGTTCTATGACGAGTTGCAGGGTGTAGATATGGGTGTAACGTTCCCAATTTTCGATGCCGTAATCACTCTTGGTGCTGCTATTGATTGGATTCGAACGACTGACTTTATCGATAATCTTGGTGGGTTTTGGTGGTTTCTGGTGGTTTTATCAACGTAAAAACATCTTGGGCGCTTCAGAAAGCCGCTATTTAAGTCGACGAAAGGGCTTTCATTCACTTAAATAATGGTTAAGTGATCACAGTTGGTGTTGCTATTGATTGGATGCGAGCAACTACACTCGATAATCTTGGTGTTTTTGGTGGTTTTATCAACATTAAACAACTTGGGCACTTCAGTAAACCATTATTTAAGCGAATAAAAGGGCCACGAGTCCCTTAAATAATGAGTAATGATCGCTCTTAATGTTGCTATTGATTAGATGCGAGCAACTACACCACCTCTACCGTTAATCTTACTTCTTAGTAGTTTTTGGTGGTTTCGGAGGTTTTATCAACATAAAAAAGCTTCGGTGCTTCAGAAAACAGTTATTTAAGTGAATAAAAGAAGTTAAAAGAGACAGGAATAGGGTTTCATCTATCAAAGATCTGTTAACTCAGCGTGTATCTTTAATTAACACAGCTCAATATTGATTGTTACACAGGTCCGAACAAGCGAGTTTCCTGTAGATTTATCTAAGAATTCCTTATTCTTGCCCATTATTTGTGTCCAGAGATAATAGAAATTGTTCTATTCTTTGCGGAGAATTTCTCAGGAAAGGGGAGAATCGTTGGAGTGTAACGAGATAGTTACTTCAACGAAAATCCCCCAGAACCTGCAATTACACAACGTAATTGGGTCGATGAAGAGAGGGATTCAGTCTCCATTTATTTAAGAAAAAGACTCGTTTAAACGTATCCGGATAAGCGAATTCGTGTAGGCCAAACGCACGAAAAATTGGGAGAATTCGGCTAATTTTCATAACTCAAATTGCTAATATTTGGGGGATTTTACTTCTTAAACTAACTAACTTTCGGGGGATTTTTAGTAGCTCGTGACTCGTGGGTTGTGATCTCGTCTTTGAAGTCAGGAAGCAAAAAAGAGCCCGCAATTGACAACCTGAACTGTAAATTAACGTCGTTAGAAGGCTCGCATTCGTCAAGAATATTAATGAAGCATGATAACGAATGTGAGAAAGGAGTAACGTTATAAGGGGGAAAGAATCTGCTATGTTTTTTTCTTATTTAAGTCTAATTAATGTTCTAGATATTTGGAGCTTTCGAAGATGGCCAATTTGCAATTGTAACTGATAATTGGAAGGAGAAGATGAAGATTTTAAATGGTTCATTTATCAGGAAGTAAGAGAAAAAGTACTAGAAAGTCCCAATTTCTTAGAATAGAATATAATAAATCGCATTCAAGATAAGAACAATTTATAAATTAAACTGGACTCTCGATATAGTGAACTCTTAAAGAACTAAGTTAAAATCATATCAAGAATCCACTCTAATGAGAATATAGCCTACTGGAGTCTCAATATAGTGAATTACTGTGAAGCACCGTAGACCCTCGATATATTAAACTGTTAAATCGTTTACTATAACAAGAATACACTGTAACCTTAATGTAGCGAACTCTCAAACGATCGAGCTAAATCATTTACCATATCGAAAGTCTATTCTGAGTAGAACACACTAAACCCTCGATGTAGTGAATTTAGGTCATGTATTAAGAATTCGTTGTAATCAAAGCCCATTAGACCCTCGATACAGCGAACTCTGAAAGGACAGCTAGATCATTCACTATATCAAGACTCCATTGTGTATTAATGGGCCTAGCTTAAATATTGATTTTTTAACGTCGAAAGTTATGTTTAGTCCATTTCTTTGTCTCCGATTCTTTTTATAACTAGAGTTAAATGTTTTGTAAAATTTCTTGAAATTCTCTAATCTGTTCACTTCTAGAAACAATCGAATTTCTTTAATGCGCTTTCCTTTAGATATCGTTAGTCTCGATGATGATGTTTTATCGAGTAAGGCGCTTTAGAAACTAAAAGTACGAAGATTTTAATTCCCAACAAATGGAAGAAAGTCTAAATTATTGATTTTATTCTTAGAAAATCAGTAAAACCCGCTTATAGCGCTGAAAGAGAAAGGGATAAGGAGGGCTAAGCGCGTGTTCGAGTGTCAATAGTTATAAAAAATGTTGCTCGTTAAACATTAACAAAGTGTAATAAAGTTTTAGCGGTACCCCACCTATGACCTATAACCCCGCGGGAAAAGTCTGTTAATCTGTCTTTACATAGAACCTACATTTACTGCCTCCAATTGAGTTTAATTATTTGTTTTTACTCTCATCTATAAACTAAAATGTTATTATTAATTATTCTAAAAGTTGTGTATTTAATAATTAGATTACGATAGTACCTCGATATTGCCATCTTTTAAAGCACTGAGCAAAATCAAGAGTTCATTATATCAAGAAGTCATTATATAGGCCTATATATAAAGAATAGCAAGAAGAAAGAAAATTGTACAATATATCGGGGGTTACTATATCAAGAATTTACAGTATATGCGATGTGTTTCTAATATAGCGAATTTCGTTACAGCGAACAGTTTTATTAGCGCTTACTGTATATAGTAATGATTTAATTCAGCCTTTCGAGAGTCGACTGTATTCCGACTACAGAACACTCCTAATAAACTAACAACTCGATATAGCGAACTTTCGAATGAACAACGTGTTCTTTGTGTATAGAGTGAATGAATTTAGTTCGCTATATCGAAAGAGTTGACTAGCGTTTTGTTTCTGCCAAGGGAGGAGGAAAAAAATAAAGGAGAATTTCTTTATTTATCTCCATCTTGGAAGGGATGTAATTATATTTACAAATAAAATCCCCAAAGTGTTTACCCGAATGTTTGTATTCTTGATTAATCACATCCCGCTGCTCCTCGGCATCAGCACTAAACACGAAATCTCTATCCAAGCAGAAAAACTTTGCAAGGCAGGTGCGCATCATCTGTCAATCGATAGAGGAAGAGTTTCTATATAATCATCAGCATCTATATTTACATACAACCCCGGGATATAATTATAATTAATAAGATTCTATTGATAACCATTAATTAACATAAGAGTTGAAAGAAAATTAAATATTTGTACACCTGTATGTACAGTACACATGTACAGTACACTTTCTACGATAGATAAGCACGAAAAAATCTCTCGATGACTAAATTATCATTAATTCGGAAGCAGAAAACTTATGACAAGTAGAGATCTTTCGCCTCTTTTCTTCTAGATGCTCCGGGAGATGTTTAGAAGCAAGAAAATAAAATATCGTAAGATAATTATGAATACATAACGAGTTACCGACAGACGGATGGACAAACTGCTCGTATTTCAATTTGAAACTAAGCCTAAATCGATTCTCGATTAGTGTTTCTCAAACGGGATCCCGGCAAATCCCGCAAATTTCTTAAAAATTCACTTTTTTTCTTATTTTGTTTTTAGGTTAAGACATTTTGCAAATAAAAAGCATAATTATCTCATTGACTGTCAGAATACATTTGTATTTATTCATTTTAAACCTACCTATTAGTTTTTTTTAATTTTTGCTGGTTACGACACATCACAAATGGCCGATAATCAATATTTAGCTTATTTGTGGCAGGAGCATGAAAATTCTTTACTCGTCAGAAGCCGTAATATATGGAATAATTGCGCTTACGCCGTCTTAATTTTTAACCGCGCCCGGTAGCTTCGATAAATGCGTAACGCCAAATTGCGCAAATTGGGCAAAGATACAAACGAGTATAAAGTCTGCGAGTAGCAAGTTTTTCTTCGTAAACCCGATTATTAAAGCCGAACCAATTGCCGCATTATCGAGCTATAAGCTGGATGCCGCTATTAAAGCGGCAAATCAAAAATACTAAAGAGAAGTACTACAATCTTGCAGGCTACGGGTGAAAAAACACATAATATCCGTCTTCTCTTAAATGCATTAAAGACGATTCCAATCGCATCGATTGAATCGGAAAGGGCATTCTCGGTAGCGAGACTTTTCATTACTAAAATAAGAATTAGAGTGAGTGATCCGAGTATCGATCATCTTTGCTTTTTAAAATCTTATAAAAGTTTACAATATTTTGTATTATATTTTATTTAAAAACGAAAATTATCTTCCAAGTTACAAGTTTGATCTAAGTTCAATTTTTAATTTTTAACTCGATTCGAAGCATTTTTGTCATTGTTGCTGTTGTTGTATGCAGTTTCTAGCCAACTTCAATCAATTTTTTTCTATTTATGAAAATTTCTACGTAATTCGAAGGTAATTTTTATTATATATCTTACACGGCATTATTAATATGATTTTGCATGAAACAGAACTTTAAAATTACTTTAAAAAATGAAAAATAATTATATCATTTAATTTCGACATATTTTGTATACCTTAAAAATATCCCGGGATTCCGAGAAACAGTTCACTTTTATCCCGGAATCCCGGGACAAGCCAAAGACCGGGAAATGAGAAACCCTATTCTCCATCGATCTAGAGAGCGAAATGTCTTCGATCTTCGGATAATCGGGATTATATCGAGTGTTACGGACTGGCACACAAACTAAGCGTATTCCTGTATAATATGAAAGTCTAAAATCTTTCTCCTAAAATTTTATTATCTATAATTGTAGTTCATCATTATCGCGTTATCAATATTTTATACTTAATGTAGTAAGTGATCGTAATGATGATCAAATTTCTTGCCGAGTACACGAAAGAATCTTTCTTCCTCCCCTCTTCTTCTACAGTTTTCTCTTTATCAATATTATAAGCGTAATATAGTAAGTGATTTTCATCGTCGTCGTCCTCCTTAACAACTATGGTTAGAAAGCTTTGCCCAGTGAATGGATAACACCACCTAACACATCACCCGACCGACAGGATTCCCACACGGAGTTTTTCGGGTTTTGTTCATCTAAATAGGGCTCGCGTTGCATCGCTTTATTCCATTAATCCAATCCTCAAGAAGTTCTCTTCTTCCTTTCTTATCTTCGTACTCTTCATCGTACCGAACTCTTCGTACTGCAAATCATCGGCATCAGCACCGATAGTATACGCGTAACATAGAAATTTATCTTCGTAACGATGTTCGGGTGGTTTGATGAATACGCTTAAGAAGTTTTCTTCCTGCTACTCTTGCGCAGAAGCAGAATAGGAAGAATATATCAATAGGAGGAAGATTGTTGATGATGAACGATGACGATCGGGAGCCGGACATTCCGTATTTAATCGTGTCTCCGATGCCGTATTGCGGATTATATCTAGAATAAATTTTAAAAACTTGTTTCTATAATATATTTATGTCGAATTTGAACATTTGGATCTGGATGAATTCGTCACGCAGACGGTTACGTCGGGTTAAGCGGGTAACGGGCGCGAAACAACTTTTATTCTACTATTATTTATTTTTCTGGCGTTATATCGAGTTACGCGTATTTCGTATTAAATTGTCGACGATATCGATGATCGGACGGATTTCGGATGCCCCGAAAAATTCAAAATTCAAATTTAATTAGATTTAAAAATATTAAAAGTAATTGAAAATTTGGATATTTGGCCAAATCTTCTGTAATTGTAATTACAATTTTTGTGAGCAAATATATAATTTTATGGAATTTTTCAGGGTTTTCTATAAGCCGATACAGCGGAGAAACTTGCGAGTTTCTCCAACTTTTCTGCATTAGTTCGAACTGTTTACTTATAAAAGTTAATATGAGATATTGGAGAAGGTTTTGAGCAATGTTTTCCGATAAACATTCGATTATTTACTTTGATACTCGCTCGTTTAGTTGTGTTACGAAAGAAATCCGTAACGAAATTACTGATAATGTATTTTTGTGTTCCCGCAGAGTTTAAACCTTGAGGCTAACTTCATAACAGGATACAAGAGCCAATTATATTTAATATATTTTCAGAAAACTTCTGTAACTATATATAAAGGGGGTAGAGACACGGCGTAATTAAAATAATATAGTTCTGTACTAGTTTCAAGAAAGTCGATAACAGCAATTTTTAAGTTTGTATAAAGAACAGGACTTAAATCCTAGAAGATAAAATTCCATTTTATAGGATTTAGATGATAGAATGCAATTTTTAACAACTGAAAACACGAGTCTGGTCATACCCCGTATCGATCTGTATGGAGGAAAGTCGCTGTTTCTACTTCCAAATTCTCGTTCATTCCCCGGATTTTTCCTCTCCTTCGAAAGTCACGCAACTTTCTCACAGCGTAATTTTTCATTTTAAATATATTAAATGGATAATTAGAACGGATAGAAAATCGAAAAAGGGGGGATTTCCGAGTGTCGTTCGGCCTTCGAAATTAATTACTCGAAGCGAAATAATGGGTTTCTACGTTACGAAATTCGAAAATATAATTATTATAAACCGTTCGAGAGAATTAATTACGTTTTTCTCGGTCGAGATGCTTTAAAATGTCCCTAAAACAAACACGGGGGGCGGCTCGAGTTAATACGTGTAGCCTTCGTCTCCATTCACACAAAATGGAAAACCTGTCGTGTGTGTTGGACTGTGTGACGCAAAAAAGCGATTAAAAATATACAAAAGGCAATAGAAGAGTCGCCTTTTTCAACCCACAAACGATTGACTTTCCCAAGACTAGACGAGTGCCTTGAGCAAAATATTTCTACTTCGCTAACAACTATAAGTAGTGAATGAGTCCCGAAAACCTAATTGAAGTGTAGAGGGGGAAGGAAGGGAGGGAGGGAGGGAGGGAGGGAGGGAGGGAGGGCAACGAAAACTAGTCGGACAGCGAGACAAACTGGATATCCAGTTCTCGATCACTTCCTTTGCTCGGGGCAAAGCCGACGTCCGCTGCGGAGTCTACAATAAGCACGTGACGGTGTGACGTCGTAGGTGTTGTTATTGTGGCGCTACGATCGTGCCAGATTAGAAAAGTTCGATGTGTCGAACGTTTACGACGTTCCCTTTGTTGACATTGTTATGTTTTCTATGGGACAGGCATTATGCGGTAACCCTAACTTTCCCTCCAAGATTGCCGAGAGGTAGGATGTTTTTCTTTTGTCTTCCACCTATCAGAGCTGGTGTGTGGACGGGTTAGACCTGTTAAGGAATGTACAGGAATCTGTATACGCGAAATATACACCAAATTATCTGTCCATTTCGTAGTGTATAAGTCTACTCGGCCTGCAAAACTAAGCTGAGTTGTCGAGGGGGGTCGAGGTGTTGTAGACGAGTCGAAACAGGACCTCGTTCGTCGTGCTTTTCCCCACTGTTCTCCTAAATAGGACATACACGCTTTGCATGAGTTGCATTTTATATTTTCCGAAAACCTTCTTTTGTTTCTTTACAGGAAAATTCATTTGTTACGCTTTAAAATTAGTTTAATGATCGAATACTTATCTTTTAAAAAATGCTATTATAGTAAGTATTTTTATAGCTTTTATTGTAGTGTTAACCTTCTTAAAGTAACGTGACTTTTTATTTTTATAATGTACAGAAAGTGATAATGACTAATATGGCAGCTTGTACAGTACATCTAGTTTTTTTATTTTTATTGAAAAGTAAAAAAAAATTATGTTGTAGATTAAATTATATTCTTTAGAATAAAAATGTCAACAAACCAATCGAATTGTTGACATTTCAGTGCCACGCTGTTTTCTAGTACCTTTCCGTTGCTCTACTTCGCGAGGTATATAAACCTCTACCTTTGCAGGGCATAGAACCCCTTTTCAAGGTATATAAATCTTTTCAGGACGTATAAACCCCATCTCTTCAGGGTATGCGAATCCCCATTTTTTCAGGGTATATAAACCCCCATCTCTGCAGGATATATCTTCTGTTAAATTTGTTAATGATACGCATCGCGCAGCAGAATTTCTACAATAATTTGGATGTTAAAAGTGTCATTTGCTACGCCCTTTCTGGTCGTTTGAACGGTGTAAGGGGGAGGATGTTTGACGCTTGTTATCTGGAATTTTAACAGCTTACTACGTTATCTAACTTAGTCATTTTTATTGCAAAATTTCGATTAAATATGAATTTGTGTCAGTTTGAATAAATGTAAGGATGTCAAGAAAAAAAGTTGGGGTTTCATATTTGCTTGGTACAGTCGAGTCATTATGATAGATTTTTCTTTGTTTTTTTAAAGAAATGGCTGAAGTGTTTTAATTATTCGACAAAACCAGCTTGTAGCAATTTGAAACGTAGTTAATTACCATTGCAACAACATTCTGAGAATTCTGCCGTTAGTTATTTTGTTGGCGTGAATCTACCTTATATTGTACTGTACATCTGCGAACAGCTGGTTGCCGACATCTGGTATCTTATTGACTGTACTTGATGAGAATTGCACTTTTCTTTATTACACGGCTCTAGCTCGCATTCTCGCTTTATTTGCCTTTCTCGATATAAAGAAATCTTTAATTTTCTTATATTTACTTTTCCTCCGGTCATCGATACGTTTCTCATCGTGTTGATTGGCGACGCGACGTTTCGCATCTGTCGCTGGCGTGCGAGGAATCTCGTTTCTCTTTAAATTTACGGTAGATAAACGTTACGTCCCTATTCTGTGCTTTAAACTATCAGTTTATAAGAAGAAAAGTACTGTACACAATGTACTTATATTGTACAGATGATTATCATTGAAGTCGAGGATGCGTAGGGGTTTTTGTCCAGGTGGTTTTGTCGCGGGATGTGACATAAAATGCCGTTTTTTTCCCATTAAAAACTATTTTTCTGTACAAAAATGTATTTTTAAACGTTTTAACGTCTATACTTTTTTTATTTACAGAAAAATATTCATAAATAACAAAAATATGCCGAATTTGTACAATTAATTGCATAATTGAACATAGAATCTTGTACTTAATTCCTTACTTAATCGTGTACTTAAATTAAGTTAGAAGTTTAACTTAAAGCAAATTAAGTACAAAATTGTACACTTTAATGTATAATTGTAAACTGAATTTTCTACTTAATTCCTTACTAAATTCTGTACTTTAAACTAAAGCAGAATAACTGCGACTCTTTTAAAATAATTAATTCCGCTTTAACTCACCCGGAATAAATTAAAAGCGTTTTTAATTTTGATTTTTAAAGGCTGTCCTCCGGTTAATCGAGAGTCGCTCGGGCAAAATGCATTAATAAATAAGTGGTAGAAAAATGTAATTAATCCGCTTAGGAGCGCGCGACGCGACTGTACAGAAACGTTTTGTTTATGTATTAAATTCGTTATTGTGTATTAAGGCGCAATAAATTTTAACCAGAGAAAAGCTTGACGTAATATTAAAATTGTATGGTGTATATTGGAGGATAATCGAGTCGCTCTCCTCAGCATATATATAACGCGTTATTTTTCGTGCTCCGAATATTATAAAGAACAAGTTTGTTTCGTCGTAATGTTTTCCAGCGGAGTGATTTGAAACCGCGTAGAAATTAGTCGGCGCGATAAAATCGTCTGTTTGATGAAAGCCACGGCGAGATTTTGGATGAATCGTGTTGGGCCGAGGCTTTTAAATCGTCGAAAAGTCTTATCCTGGCGCGGTAACCGGAAAGGTACCGTACGTCTCCGGTATACCGTTTGCCATTCGATCGGACAGATTCGATACCCGAAAAAAGGAAAATACTTCGCCACCCGGTTACGACTGCCCACCGACAGGGTGGATTGCCAGTCCACGTGACGTCAACCATTATCCCTCCCACAAAAACAAACCCGCGCTTTAGTCCATTTTAAGATATAGAAGAACGCCCGAATAATCGGAAACAATAGCGATACGACATTTTTACCTTCCCGTGTTAAAGGTGACGCTCTGGGTGTCGCGCTGCGAACTCGCCCCCTTCCGTCGATGAAGAAGAAGAAAAACGAATTACTGTTTTCTTTTCTGTAATGGCTCCGCAGCCTAACGAATAAAGTAGTCTGCCAACTTTTATCGTCTATCAATCAATCGTGCTCGTCGTCTCCCAACTCTGACCGGATATCGATAAATGTTTATAATGACTTATCGTCGCTTCGCATCTTTATCAATCAACCCGACCTTACTCTTACATTTATTCCCGACTGAATTTATCTTAAAATGGATACTAAACCCTGGCAAATTTTAAAGGAATATTTATATTTATTCTGGCAGAAAATACGGAATTTTCTAGAAAATTTAATATATATTTTTATCTATTTATTACCGTGTTTACAGGAAATGTTTTAAAGAAACGTCAACATTGACTGGGCGCGATGACAGTTGCATTTTATCTGTTCGTTGCTTAGTCTGTACGCATGAATCTTCAAATTTTCTATCAATTTTGCTTGGTAATCTTCGTGTTTTTCTCTCCTTTATTATTAATATCGAGATGACGTATTTTTAGCGTCGACGAGTCGCTCATTTTCATCCGCGGATCAACGTTATGATGAAATTAATAAATAAACTCGGTGTTTATACGTTTTAAATACCGTAAAATCCGTAATGAAGTAAGAAAATATATTATTTTTTACCGTTAAATTTTATAAATTTAGCGTTAAAAAACAAATAAACGAGATGTCGCCAGTCGCCCAGGGGTTGCGACACGAAGGGACTCGGCGTACTTACGAAGATTAATCAGTAAAATTCGTGTTATACGTTTTTTAATATTGCAAAATCTATAAGGAAGTATGAAAATATATTACTTTTACTTGTCAAATTTTATAAATTGCCATAAATTATGGACTTTCTACTAATTATATTTAAAGCCACCATGATTTAAGCGGGGATATTGAAGCGTTTTTACGCATTCCGGTGGCTTTACAGATGATTTGTCTGCGAATAAAAAATGGTTGCACTTTCATTTACGTGTTTATTCGTGCGTCTCGTTTGCTTTTCCTGTATTTTAACATCCGACAGTTGACAAAGAGGCCATAGCTAGAGCTGGATGCGATCATCCAGCCATCTAGACGACAGTAGACAGTTGGTGAAACAACTGCTCTTTATGACAAGACGTCTGGTCTACGGAGACTAACGATTTTTGTTTTTCTTTTTTTTCTTTCTCGTACCCCTCAGACTGCCAGTCCGGATACATATCTCGTCTCTACTTTCTAAACACAGTTCGAACGTACTTCATTACTCGCTCTTTTCGCACGATACAGGTATTATGAAATGCTCTCCGTCTTTTTCTATGCCCAGTTATTTCCAGCGTAGTTCTTTCGTGTTTTCCTCTATTTTTTAAAAATGTTCTCTTTGCTCTTTCGTGCTTATACACGTTTTGCCACTTTTTAACCTTCTTTGGCAATCAGTTGGCAGTTTATCCACGTTTATTCCGTGTTCCCCTCCAATCCTTTCCCGATGCACCCGATGCTCCCGTTCTTCTACAGCGCGTAACTCGGCACAAAATATTCCGGCTGATCTTTTATCTTTATCCTCTTTATACGACTTTTTCCCTTTTTTCTTGCAGCGAAGGAGTGTTCACCTGTCCGGAAGATCGGTTACCTCTAGATTACGCTAAGGTAAGTGGTTCGACCATTATTCGATTTTAAGTTGAAAAAAAATAAAGTCGAGCAACTTTTTTCTGCCAATTTTTTAAATCTAATTACGAAATGAAAATTTATAAAAATGAAGAGTAAAAGCTTTCAAAAATGCCGGCTTTAATTATGTAGAAAGTAATTGGTGTTAGTCATCCATCGATAGATTAGAGCGATAAGTAACCATTTTTTCGGCTTCGGTCCGTGTGTTTCCGCTTCTTTTTAACTTAAAGCCTTACGTTAAACGAGCTACTTTGACCCTACGAGCGGGAAAAAATGGGTTTAAGCCGCCACAAACAACATCTGTAAGTTATCAATAACCGTGTTGCCACGGCACATCTTTATGCAATATAAAAGTTTCTTCCTTACGGTCAGGCGTGGGTTCGGTTCTCGATTACTCAGCCAGGCTGTAACAGAAATGCTAAACATCGAAAGGGGGTGTTTTTTAATCGATCGGAGAGGGGGTTCCTTTCTTAATTATAAAGCCATTATTTGGGTAGATATAAGAGTTTATAATAGAATTAATTAGTTTATTGACCTATTTATGTAACGGTTTGAGGAAATGAGGCGAGTTAAGTGCAGTGTGGTTTATGATTCATCCGAGGAAATCTCCGATCTCAGCGGAGATAAAATAAAAGATATTCTGTCCCATTTCTAAAACTAATAGCTTCTTTTTTTCGTCCCCCGAAACTTTTTCTTTATTTTTTAAAGGAGAATTTCGATTTGTCATTCCGATCAAACTCCTTACTGCGGTGAGTCACAGCTGTGGGTTCCATCCCCTCTCGTGCGGAGTACAAATCTGTGACAACGCCACCTGCACATTATTGGAACGGTGCCATAAAAATCAAGATAAAAATAATAATAAAAAAAATCGTCTATTCCTCATCCCTTTTCGGAAATTTAGTCTTCATCCCTACGAGAAGTCTTCTTGAAATCATTTGTAACACGGCGATCGCCGCCGCTGCGTAATTAAAAACACTACAAATTGTCGAGTTTGTAGTGTTTAACCTCTGAAAAAAACCGCTAAAAATCCCCTAAAAACATCGCGAGAGGCCGTCTGTAGCCGCTACTATATTGACTCTCTTTGGCTCCACTTTGACCCCTATCGTTGCGACTACTCCGTTGGGAGGCGCTGCGATCAAGTTTGTCTCCTCTCTCCTCTCTCCAACTTCCTCCCTCGCAGACAGTTCGTCAGTCGTCATGGAGACGGAAGCTGACTGGAACGTCCCTTCCCTCTCGAGATGGGTGGCAGGAGCCAGGAGAGTCGACAGAAAGGTAGGATTTAAATGGGAGTTTCTTAAACTCTGAGTCATTTAAGCGTCGCTCGATGGGTGATGAAAGTGAACATTGTATCGACCCGCACTCGCTTAACTTTATGAGTTTCTTTACGCCACCCTTTTTGGCGTGTCAGATCGTTCCAGACGCGACGGCGCTGACGGCGACGCCGCGCCACGCGAAGCGGCCCGCGCTTATCTTAAATACGACGAGGTAGCGTAGTTCGATCCACTTCACACTATGCTATTGTTAACGACCTTAAAGAGGGAGTACTGTGTTAGTAGCTCGGTGGAGAAAGAGCTCTTGTTTTAAAAATTAGGGAGTTTCTAATCTTTCGGCACCGGGAGTGATAAATTACTCTTCCTCCGTTACACGCAGCACGCGACAGAAGCGCACAGACATAGAGGAAGACGACTTAACGTTCGGGGTCAAAGTTCGGTCGAAGGGAAACACTGGTCTAGTGAGAAGGGATGACGTGGCGCGACAGATGTGAGATTTCAGCGCGTGGTTCCGCGTACAATTCGAGGGGAGGAAAGAACACAGTTGCGGCTACCGAAATTTAAAAAAAAAGTAGTTTTTTAGCAGGGTTGTTTGTATCATCTTTCCACCTCCCTGGATTCTTTTCAAGCGTTTTCTGTATAAAAGAAACGGCTCGCCTCGTGGGAAATCATGGTTATGGCATCAACTAATCATTATATGTATCGGAGCAAAGGGTGTGTCTCGTCTAGTTATGTACCGAAGTTTTGCTGCTCCAATTGTTCCAAGTGATAATCGATGTTCCACTTTCCAATTTTGAATTTATTTTATTCCTTTTTTTTCTAGGTTTACCCCGATCCAGATGCCGAAGCTACTATTATGGGATCTATGGTGTATTGTATCCATTACAAGGAAGGGTGCAAATGGACCGATGAGTTGAGGAAACTCCAGGTTAGTTTTAAACTAGAATTTAAGTAAACTTCTTGATTTATTATGTAGAAGAAACGGCAGCCATTTTGTTTGTTTCCTCCAAAAGGAAAGAGTTTTTTGGAGGAAACAGGAGTTTTGCATGGATATTCTTAATTAATTTCGATAAGTGTAATTTGAAACAGCCGCCATTTTCTTTCATTCTGAAATGGAACAAAGTATTGCATGGGGAACAGCCAGAATTTTCATCATTATCACGTGTTTCGTTTCATCCGAATGGATCGAAACATCTTACAGCGTGTTGATTTTCATTCACATCTAAGATTTTATTTAAAATTATGAGATTTTTGTAAATATAATCCGCCATTTTAAAAACATGGCGAATGTTTCACTTCTTTTATGAAACCAGAAACGGAACAAATCTCAGAGAAATTTAAACGTTTCGTGTGTAAAAAGACGAAGATAAATTCGACGAAGACAGCAGATGACAGAGGGAAAGAGCGATTTTTCCCCTGGTGTTGAAAAAATGAAACATTTCAATGCCATATTTTTATTTCCTATGAAAATATGAGGTCATTCTCCGCGGGCAATTCTCCTCCCCTATTTTTTTTAACTATTTTATGGCGTCGTTAATGTCTAAATGACCTTTATTACGTAAATAAACGAGTTTGATCTTAAGGGAAATCAGGGATGATTGAGGTTCGTGAATCAAACAATTGGATAATTGTAATTGTTGTCGGGGCGTTAATGAAATTTACCGAAGGGTTGGCACGTGCTTAATTGTTGTTTACTCTCCGCAGGCCCATCTAAACACTTGTAAATATGACACCACCCCCTGCACTAATCAATGCGGTGCTATGATACCTCGCCTGCTGATGGAGGATCATCTGCTCTTCACGTGCCCCAAACGTCGTACCAGATGTGACTTCTGTGGCAGAGACTTTTCGGGAGAATCCCTACAGGTAAATTTTATACATAATTAAAACGGCGCGGATCATCTTGTTCTTCAAGTTTCTCAGAAACTTGAAGCACGAGATGATCCGCACCGTTTTATGTGTTATATTACATTTTAACGCGTGCGTGGATGGAATTTTGGTGCTCTTGCACTTAAAAATGGCACACTTTACCTTGTAAATTTAATATTCCTAGTTTTAAAGGTTAAAATTACACGTTGTAAGGCTGCAGACTTTCCTTTTCTTAAATCCCAGCGGGTGTGGAGATGTCCAGTTGACATCTGCAGATGGAACCATTTACCGAGACACCTAAACACACTCGATCTGCGAATTGCTTCAGGGGATTCTTTTTAAAAAGTGCTTTTTATAGTTTTCTTCTATTCTATAAAAATTTCGTGACCCGCCTTTTGATTTTTATTGTAAAAATTTACTGTTATTTTTTTTTACAGAATCACGTGGGTTGTTGCCAGTACGAACCCGTTTATTGCGAAAATAAATGCGGTACTAAAGTGCAGAGGAGATTTATGAATAACCATAGGTTGAATGATTGTACTAAACGCCTAGTACCCTGTCGATATTGTCAGAAGGAGTTCGTTTTCGACACATTACAGGTAAGTTCTGTTTAAAAATCGCTTTAAATTCCGTATAATGGCGCTATAATCAGGTATTTAACTTGCAGAATCACACTGCCAAATGCCCAAGATATCCTTTGCCATGCCCCAATCGTTGCGAAGTAGTTAAAGTACCCAGAGAAGAGTTAGAAACACACATGAACGACCATTGTTCAGCTGTAGTTATGCACTGCGCCTTTAAAGACATGGGATGTAAATTTAAGGTAAAATTACAGTTTATTATACCCGTTAATGACGTTAAAAAGGGGAATTTGTTTAATTAATTAACCGATCTTACAGGGTCCTTGGTTTGCTTTGGATCAGCATAACGAAGAAAGTGTCAAGTCTCATTTAGTTTTAATGTGCGGTCTAGTTTCTAGACAGCAGCATCAAATCAGCGCCTTGAGATCAGCATTGCACAACATGACTCTAAACACATCGGGTGTACTTTTATGGAAAATAAACGACTACAACCAAAAACTAACAGAGGCAAAGAGCAAAGAGGGATTCGAATTGTGTAGCATACCCTTTTATAGTAGTCAACACGGGTATAAATTAATGGCCACTGTATTTTTAAATGGCAACGGAGCCGGAGAGGGTACCCACCTTTCCATCTACATCAAACTCTTGCCCGGTGATTACGATTCCCTTCTCCCTTGGCCATTCTCTCATACTGTTTCTTTCACACTATACGATCAATCGTCCACCCCCGATAAAGCGTGTAACATTGTCGAGAGTTTTGTGCCAGATCCAACGTGGAAGAATTTCCAAAGACCTAGCAGAGAACCGGATGCATTAGGATTCGGTTTTCCACGTTTTGTTTCTCAAGAAACTCTTAGGAAACGCAATTACATACGAGACGACACATTGTTCATTAAGGTCAAAGTTGACGCCAGTAAAATTATAGCCGTTTGAGGGGAGAGATCAGCCATTTTGTTTCAAAATTCAGTCAGCCGAAACAAATTGAAAAACACCAGAAATCCTCGTCAGAGGAATTAACCACGATGCACTGTTATGCACCACGAGTTTAGATAAACTGAAGAATTTATTATTATAATTTCCTCTTCTCCTCCCCTCCTTTTTTTTCTGTTTAAGGAAAGCTTTAACTGTCGGATTTCCATACTTAATTATGTATAACCTCGTTAAGTTTTTTTAATGGCCTTTCCGTTAATTACTGTTTAATTTAAATCGTAGCGTTTGGACGTGCAATATTTGTTACACTTATAAATGGACTTTGCGGGTGTTTAAAATACGAGAAAATTCATCTGTGCAACAATTCTCCAAAGTAAAACAATTGTTAAGCAAGAAAGAGCAATTTACAAATGTAGCATATGATAACCTACGTGTACATAAGTATGTCTCGACTAAAGTAGGCCTGTCACTCCTAGTCAACTACAACTTTCGTCTTCCATACATGACGTTCTCCTCCCATTTTTTGTGTTTTATTTTGTTTATTATTTTTTTTCTCGATGGAAAATAACAAGATGACAAATTGGAACGACCAAATTTGACAGGGTATTCCTGTATGTTTATATTGGATTTTTTCATTTCTGTATATCGTTGCTATTGTTCTTTTTATGTAACGTAACTGTCTGATAGTTACATTTGATAATGCACAATAAAACGAGTTATTTCATGTATAAAAAAGTATTGTTTTCGATCGTGGTCACTTTGCTGATGGGACTTTTTAACACTACAAGTTATTTTTTACGCGTTGCGTTTGCTGTTTTTACACGCTGCACCCTCAGAAGACAGATCCACATAGTAAACAATAAATTTGTTCGCCATATCGGGTGGTTAATCTATAAACAGTCAAATATAATTAGAATACAGCGACATTTCCAGGAACCATAAACAAATTATTATCATTTTTTACGCGCCGCATTTAGTGTTTTATACGCTGCACCCTCAGAAGAGACTTAATCATTCGCTATGTATATAAAGAACAATAAATAAGTTACCAACAAAGCCGTTCACTTTATCGAGTGGTTATTTTATAGAGTCAAATATAATTAGGATAGAGCTAACTCTCGAAAGACTAAACAAATCATTTACCATATACATAAAAAAATGTTGTTGTTCGATATATCGGGTGTTTATTTTATCAAGAGTCCACTGTAATTGGAATGCAATGCTTCTTACGTAGGAAACAGTACGCAGTTGTTTCCTATATCGAGTGATTACTTTATTAAAAAGTCCAATGTAATTGGAATACATCCAACTCTCTCGATATTGTGAACTCTCAAGTTAACCAAGATTTACTCGTAAAATTTATTCAACATAACGTAAAAAGAAATATTTAATCTACATTTTAAATTTCGTTCGCCAGATGGCGCAATGTACTAACATCCTAGCGCCTGACTGTTTACGATGTTAAATTCTTTAATACTAGAATCAAAACTTAATTATATAATATAAGCATTTTATATTTAATAATTTGATTTATATGTATTACGTTTAATTTAAATTAATAAAAAAAAATAATTTATTTTTAATTATTTTATTCACTCATAGATGGCGGTACGAAGCGAAAGTCAATAGTGTCGTGTCAGGCCACTAGGGAACTGCGGCGCCATTTTGTTTCTCTACGATCATTAAATTTGAATTAAGTAAGATTACGGTTCTATTGTAAGCAGCTTAAGTCCAAAAATAAGATTTTTCTTTCGTTTCTTTGTTTCCCACGAAAAGAAGTGGAAGAAACTTAATTATTCCAGTATTTGAATATGTTGTAGTTACATTTTTATAATTATTCTTACATTAAATGTACGAGTTAAATCTACTTAAAAATATAAAAATCGAAAAAATAAATTAATTTTATCAAGGATTCCGTTAAATTACTTCATTAACAGGAAAGGATCACTGGCAAATAAATGGAAATTGTACAGGATTATTTTTCAATAATTAACATTAAAAATATGTGCTTCCTTTCACTGAGAAAAGAAATTAAATTAAATTAATTGAGGTTAAACAGAATTCAATTAAAATAATTTTACATGATTTTTAAATTTATGAATTTTACTTTTCCAGCTGTTATTGAATACAATATAGAAAAAGTAGGGATGATCAGTCAAATTATGAATCTCCGTCTTTTTTTGCGTTTTCTCCATGTTTTGACAATTCTAGGAGCTCAAAAATGTCAAAAATCTGTGTATGTGTGCGCGCGCATTATATCTCAAGATTGGATGAATCAGACTCCACTGGTGACTAAGTTGGTTAAAAACACACAGGTCGTGTCACGGCCGGTCACGTAAAGTTTTCCGGGTTTTCTTCACGTTTTTAACACCTAAATAGGGGCCAGTTTCCCATAATATCTCTCAGAAAATATTCAGGGAGGCACTCCTCACGGCAGATCGCCCACGTGTAGTTTTGCTGTAACCGAATAAACCTAAGCCTAGATGGACCAAAAGTTTTGAAACTTGGAGATTAATTTTTATATACGGGGCATCGACGCTATTAAATTTTAGTAAAAATTGAATTATGACTATTTACAAAATTTTTTTAAATTTTCGAGTCTATCTTTCATTTTTTTAACACACCACAGAAGTAACAGTATATTGGCCTGGATGAACTTCCACAGTTACTTCTGTGGTGTGTTAAAAAAATGAAAGATAGACTCGAAAATTTAAAAAATTTTTGTAAATAGTCATAATTCAATTTTTAATTGAAAATATCCTGGGTTATTCATGTTATGTATGCTGTTATGTAAATTTTAGTAATTAAATAAATGCCAAGTAGGTGAGGAGATATGGATACAGTGACCATATTCTTTTGGGGGAAAATAAAGGACATATCGAAGAAAATCAAAAAATACCTTATAAAATTCATAAGTTTATAACATTTATTACGAAAATAGTAGCATACAACAATGCATACATTAAAATTTTAAACAATCTGAATTATTACACATACACACGTTGTAAAAATTTAAATAACATTAATTTTGATACTTTTCAGTAGAATTAATTTTTTTATAGCACCGTTTCACGCTTTAAAGTCATAAAATTCCATACAGTTCATTTGAAAGTTGTATTTGACAGAAATACATGCTTCTAATGTGCTTACTTTTAAATGGGATTTTTCATTCGTCCGCATATTATTCAGCAATGAAAATATTCGTTCAACGGGGGCATTAGATCCAGGAAGACAAAAAAATTCTACGATTTTACAAACGTTTTTGAAAACAATTTCTTCTGCTGTAAAATGTTCAAAAATCTCAATCCACCTTTGATGGCAGGGCTGGTTATTCTGTCACCATTCGTCCATCTTTTCGTTTGTGACATATTTTCACATGAAACTTCATCAAATAATTCACCGTCGAGTATATTTACGGACCAATGATTCGAAATAAAGATATAGCTTTCCTCTACCTTCGCCCACAAAGGGATTTCACATAATGTGACCCATTCAAACACCTCTATTTCAATAAAAAACATGTCCCAATCATTTAGATAATCTATGCACGTTTGATAAAATGTGTACACAACATCATTGAATTTTTTGGCTTGTATATTTTCTGATTTTTCTAATGCTAAGACCACTTTTCTAATAACAATAGGAAGAAACCCCTCATTTTTTCTTTCAACTAACTTTAGCTTTAATTAACAAGTGTATCATCCACCAACTAGAGAGCTAAAAAACTATCACAAAAATCCCCATAAGAGTGTCCACCCCCTGGTACTGTTAGTGGGCCATTTCGTTGGCGACACACTGCACTACTGCGCTCTATGTAGCAATGCAACACTGATCGTGATGGCGTACACAAAACTAACTTGTTCAATATATTATTAAAATTTTTTTTTTAAACTCTGCATCAACTTTACAAAATAAAGGACAAAATGCCTATTTTAGAAAATAAATAAAGTTAAAGGACAGAGCAGTGAAATAAAGGACTGTCCTCTTAAATAAAGGACGTATGGTCACTTTAGATATGGAGGACATATGTCGTATCTCGAATGGGATCGGGTTTAATGAAGTTTTATTCGTTACCAGTATTTATAATTTCTTTGAAAACTCACTCCTACCTAAAACAAGCCTTCTGTCTTTTTTATAACAAATAATATAAAAGTTATTTTAAAATAAAATCTAGTAACAGACGGCGTACATTTAACTTTGTGCATACGAGTGCCGGTAAAGTCGTTCGGGTCCCTTTGGCAACTTTTTACAGAGATCGAATTCGGAAAGGACAACGCCTCTGGCTTATTCCGTCGGCAGTAAGTCCAACCGGCTGTCTCCATTGTGGCCTGGCTTAATCCATAATGAGTGCAAGAAAAAAAGGTCCCTCTTAGTGCCCGCGGGACACTAAAAATCTGCATTATCAAGAAAAAGACTAAAATTATGACACTTATTTTTAATGCGAAAGCATTTTACAAAAAACTATTCATTTAGTTTCAACATAACAATTACATATAAAGTTTTAAATGATATGTTACATAAATGTAAGAAAAGACGTGAAAGCAATTTTAGTATTTATATAATGGGTTCCTTGTAACAAAAACCTCAATGTTTTACCAGTGTAAATTTGTATGGATTTTTAAAAACAAGAACACATTTACCACCTAAAAACTTTTATAAAATTGAACTTTTGAATATTTTGGACAGGTCATTATCATCGAGTTGCGTAAAAATCGCCATGCAATCCGATGATGACTGGCTTAAAATGAAGTTGCGTGGCACAATTATTTGTAATCATCCGTATAAAACAAGACGTAAATGATTATTTCATTAGAGATTCGTTGCCGGATAAAGGTATTGTTTCTTTATTTTATAGATTTTTAAAATATAAAATGCAAGTTCACATTTATGCAAGCTAAACAAGCGAGGTCCGCGCTTAGGGCCTTACTCCGTAAGAGAGCTTGTTGCATCTTTGAAAAATTACGTATTATGGTTTATTACTTAGTGGGAGAGAAAGGACCATTTGTACGTTAAAACTTCGGGCAAAAATATGTTGCGATGTGGTAGAAAGGCCGAGGCGGTTAGGCCGACGCCTTAACCGCCTCGGCCTTTCTACCAATCCGAACAGGAATATTTCGGGTGTGGTCCGTTCCAAATATGTAGGAAATCCCTCACCACCCGGTTGCCCCATTGCCAGCCTGGCCGGACCGCGATTGGCCCAGACCCTTTTGGTGCCAACAAGGAGGAAATTTTACCAGTGGATCGGAACAGCGGTTAGCACGTTTAACTGAAATTTTTATTACCAGATTACAGTACTGTATTTATTGTAATTGTTTTTAATTTCACCGCGTATTTCTTATTTATACTTAACAGAGGGAAAGTACGGCGATCGGACAAAAACTGACCATTCTAGATTTTTACAATTTTTGACTTAGGACACATTTAAACGTCGATAAATACAAAAAAAAATTGGCTAGGGGGAGTTATTTCCGTAGGTATGGATGTTGATGTGTGTGTGGGGGGATCGCGATTTTGTTCACCTTCTTAATTGTTATAGCTTAATTAATAACTCTCGCGCTTTATGTCGAAAATTTCAGAAAATTTCGCTAAACCGGCGAAAATTTCTGAAATTTTCTGAGTATTAGGGGGATTGATGCTATCGAATTTTAGTAGTTAAAAGTCAAAGGGGTGGGGAAGTAATGGGAGTGGTGTGTATCTCCAGCAGGGTCGGACTTATTAACGATTTTACTCGTTATTAACATTTACAATTTTTTTTTTTTATAAAATTCGCTCCTACCGTCAAAAATAAGCGTTTAGTCATTTTATAATAATTAAAAATATAACAAGCCGCTTAATAATAATATATCGTAACGGGTGACGTCACCAAACGTTGCCGCGAAAATTAAGTAACTGGTTGCAGGATTTTCTCCGTAGTTAAAAATATGCTTTTTGGGTTGCAATTTGAAATAAAAATTCCCCCGTCGTCTCCTCTCCCAGGACGGAGTTAGACGACCAGCGCGACTTATATCGCTAACAGGAAAAGTATGACGTACAGGTACTGTACACGTATTTAAATACCGTCACGTAACTAAATTATCACGCGCTTGGCCTGGGCGATGATTGGTAAAGATGTTAAAAATTTATTACGGGTTAAAATTATTTTACGTTTATTAATGTTTAAGTATGTATTTAAATTGGAGGTTAGTATTTTATTGTTTTCTTTACTTTTATCGAATGATTATCGTGTCCGGTAGAGGTGGAAACGACGTCGCGATTCTTCTACGGAAAGATGGCGCCCGAAACGACTGTAAAGTATTTTATACGAGCCATTGGCCATATCGATGGCGATAACGTCTGTAAACTTGCGTTTAGTTTATCCCGTAATATTTTTCGTCATTTCGGTAATTTGATCGTTCGGCTTTACACCTTAAAGAGCAATATCCAACTAATCCGAGTTCGAGAGTATAGAAAGCGCGTGACTCGACGTAAAAGGTACGCGTGGGTTTTAGCGTTCGAGATTTAGTTTTAATTTTCTTACATAAATTTTAATCCGAGACGATAATGCAAAAGTGACAGAAAAATTATCTTTTTTATTAATTTATGAAAATATAGTTGTTAATTAATATTATATCTTATTATTAATCCGCGGGGTGGGTGGAAAGTAACTAGTCATGGAGAAATCGCTTTTATTTATATATTTCTAAGCGGAAAGATGACGAGAATTATTCGGCACGTACGGGTACTGTACCTTATTATATTGAAATATAAAACGATACTTTAAAACTTAATGTAGTCACCGGTGCCGCGGCTACGTTAAGTTTTAAGCTATTTCCCGAGATGGTGGGTGGACGGCCGCTTCTCCGCGGATTGGCCATCGAACTTTCCGACGACAATTCTTAATAGTTTCCGGTCGGATGGCGGGACGACGTCCCTCCGCTATACGTCACCCTCTCTACGCGTCGATCGTCGATTTCCGCATCTCGGCGCGCGGCCAACCGCCTCGCTCCCGTACGGACCAGCGGTCGGCAGTCTTTTTGCCACCGTTCGGACCCCGTCCGAATCGCCGATGCGGGAGTTATACCATTTCGTCCATCGATGTATATTTACGCGTAAATTTTATTACGGTCGCTTCGTTATTACAAAACTGAAAGCGATTTCTCCATGCCTAATTACTTTCCGCCCACCCCGCAGTATACTTGGGTATTGGTGGAACGACGCTATTAAATTTTGGAAGTTAAAGGACTCGGGTCCGACTAAATGAAGATTTTACTGGTTATAAGCGGCGCTTTTTTTTGTAAAAAGAAAACCCGGGACGCCACCTAGTGGGGAACGCCCACTAGGTGGCTTCCCGGGCTGCTAACGAAATAGAAAACGGTGGCAATTAGCGCCGCCAAATGGTGACAGGAGCCTAGCGGCACGCGTGCATCGTACGCGAGATTCGGCAGGCCAGCGGGAGCGGGACCGTCTTAATTTTGTCGCCGATCTTCTACGCTCGACAGAGCGATTCAACGCGGACCAAACATCAAATTTTTAAAAATTCTCTCGAAATTTTTAAAATATATGGAAAAAGGTGGTGGAACGCCGTTCCATCGCGTTCTATGACAACAAAAAGCGCCGGTTATAAGCATTTACAATTTTCTATAAAACCCATCAAAATTAAGCCTTTTGCAATTTAATAATAATTAAAAATGGAAACAGTTTTTTTTAAATAAAACATAACAGAGAGCGCCATTAAATGTTGCCGGGAAAGTCGAGCGATTTGTCGCTGGATTTTTTACATTTAAATGGGGCGCATTACATTTCTGGATTTCTCGTCTCAATTAATGGAAAATAGCAAAGTTTTATCAAAATCGATGCATTAAATTTTGAGAACAAACTTCATTCCGGAAGCTGGTACGACACAGGGATTCTCATTTCCCGGTCCCGGCCTTCCGGGATAAAGTAAACTGTCTCCCGGGACAATTAATTATTTTTAAGATATACAAAATATCACGAAATCAAATGATATCATTATTTTTCGTTTTTTAAAGTAATTTAATACGTTCCGCAACCTCCGAAATCATATTAATAATGCCGCGTAAGATACGTATGAAAAATGAACTTAGATCGAACTTGTAACTTAAAAGGTGATTTTCCTTTCTTAAATAAAACGTAATACAAAATATTACGGCAAATTTTTATAATAAGATTTTAAAATTAGTTTACTTCGGCCGCTTTAATAGCGGCATCCGGCTTATAGCCCGATAATTCGGCAATTCGTTTGGCTTTAATAATCGAGTTTACCAAGAAAAACTTGCTACTCGTTCGTATCCTGGCCCGATTTGCGCAACCCGGCGTTACGCGCTTAGCGACGGTATAAGCGCAATTATTCCGGATATTACGGGTTCCGACCGGTAAAGAATTTTCCTAGTCCCGCCGCAAATAGGCTATCGACCGTTTGTGACGTGTCGTAACCAGGAGAAAATTAAAAAAAAAAAAACTAATAACTAGGTTTAAAATGAATAAATACGACAGTTTACGAGTTAATTATATTTTCTAATTGCAAAATTTCCTCGACCTTAACACAAAATAAAAAAGAAGTGAACTTTTAAGAAATTTGCGGGATTTCCCGGGATCTGGTTTGACAAACCCTAGTGCTAGAGACGGCGAAATGTCGCGTGACAAACTTACGCCATTCGCGTTATATCGCCTTGACGCGCGCGCCGGTGAACCGACCCTTACGTCTAGAAAACGAACCGTGGACCCTTTTTATTGCATTTTTTGATTCTGCGTAAAAATTACTGGAAAATGGCAAAGTTTAATCAAAATCTATCGAACGGATTTTGAGAAGGAACTGGTGAAACATCCATCGCTGGTGCGGGGCCCGGAGTTAGAGCGGTTGCCCGTTTTGTCCTTTATTGGCCCCCTTTAGTTTTTTTCCCGTTAGTATTAATTTCGTAGGTGTAGAACCGCTACGGAACCTTGGACTATAGGAATCGGATAGATGACGTCAGTCCGAGAAACTGTCGACCCATGGCGGCGCCAGCCCAGGGTGCTACGCTTATCCTTTTGTAAAGAAACCCATCCTAATCTAATCCTAACTTGGCGTCATTTATAATTTTATCCTTTACGACGGTGGTTCTTAATCTTTTTATACTCGCCACCCACCAAATATTTCATAATTTTTTTGTCACCCCCATTTTTTTAAATAATAATTTATATTTGTTAAATTATCTACAATAAATTGATTTTTTTATTATCGCTTTATTTTTAAAATTCCAAGCATTAATAGTTTCTTACAATTACTTTGGAATAAAAGAAGTAAATACTGCGGTGTAATTTGCGTTTATTTCTTCAGTACTAACAAAGTCGTATGTAGGAAGAAAGAAATAAAAAAAAAACTAAATACGAAAACTTTATCTTTCTTTTTTCGCTTTTCCATACGATATTCGGTTCTACATCAATTTTCCTTTTATTATATTCTGAAGGAAATTTTGCATAATTTGGCAAACTTCTTACGGACACCCGGGGGGCGCGGCCCCCTGTTAAGAAACACTGCTTTTCAAAATGATAGATTATGGAAATAAATTTATTTTACTAAAGTATCATTATTTAAGAATTTTTAAAATATTTGTAAATTATTTATTACGACAATTATTATTTTACAAATAGCTTGATTACTGGAATGAGTGTAATTAGTATTAATTGTGTTATTATGTCGAAATGCAATTAACTTTTTCCCGCAGTAATTATTTTTTTTAAGCAGTAAAACCTTCGATACAATAATAAAAATTGCCGATAATTTAAAATAAAAATACTTTTTAATCCCTTCCCGAAACTGAAACGGTAGATGGAATGGTGGGCGCCCGTACATCGGGGCTCGTGCCCCAAACAACAGAAAATTCGCCATTTCTATCTCGCAAATGTAAAAGAAACTGACTAACGATATTTGTCCATTGACCCGTGCGACTCGGTAGTACGACGACCGAAACCCCGTTCCTTATTTTCCGGCCGGAGTTAGCCCGAGTGCCGATCCCAAGTCCAATCGTAATTTAAAGCTTCTGGCGCCATGCCATTTTTTTCGTAGCTCGTGTCCCCCCTCGTCTGTAGTCCGCGGGCTGCGCTGCCCGCCACCGACTCGGCCACCCATGGGCCGTGGCTTTACCCGACGCGCCCGATTGAATAAGCGTTTGTTGGCTTACACGGCTGTATTAAAACTGCTCTATGGGGCAACTAATTTCCGCAATCTTAACATCTCGTTAATTAATATCGGACACGGATAAAGAAAAAATAAATAAATGTCGAAAACTTATCCTTAATATAATTGCCGAGTACAAACGTTTGAAAGTTTTATATTAAAAGATTTGTAATGTTTAATATTAAAAAATTGGACGTTTAAGTAAACCGGAAAACCATCGGGTTCCATTTCCATCGTAGATTCTGCTATAAAATGGGAAAAACGTAGAACATTGTATAAATTATATTGTCCGGTGTACAAATAAATACACGGGCGAGAAATAAGAGTATATTTAGTGAATATTTTTGGACTTTTTTAAAAAATATATATATTTGTAAGATGATTTGCAAATGTACTGGGCGTGTATAGAACTCACACGTACACGTAAGATATTCCAGTTGAACTTTGGTCGAGATTTCAGATTAGAAACAATAAATATTTTCTAATCGTCGTAGAGGAAAGTTGTAATGTAACTAAAAGAAATCTCGTTGCTCGCAGGTTTCTTCCTTCGCTCGACTCTAAAATGGAGTGTTTGAAACAATTTCCACCCGGTCCTTTGGACGAATATAGAAAAAAAGCTACATTCGATTGGAGAAAAATGAGAATATTAATGGAAGGAGACGACTGTATTCGAGTACAAGTAAGATATTTAATGATTATTTTATCACATTAAATTATTGATAATTCTAGGAATATACATTTGTATCTTTTCCTCGTATATTTAATAAATAGGACATTTTTCTGAGAGTAAAATTTATATCGTTGTAACAATAACTTAATTTACTGTGGTTTGGTTTTATTTGTATACGGTAACGCTACGCACGGGGACACTCTGGGAGGACTTTCCAAGGAAAACTGACCTCTATTTAGGTGTTACAAATAGTGCCGTCGTTAGAACGTAAGGGGCCCCTGGGCCGGAACTAAGATGGGGCCCCCTTAATGAAACAGAACAAAAGTATATTACAGACCTAGGGATGCATTATTTATTTCCTCCCTTGGAGTATATACGATTTTTCACCTCCCTCGGCCAGGAAGTGGAATTTTCTTTCCGCGCAGCGGGAAGAAAGTACCGTGTTCGGCCGAGGTGTGGTGAATAAGTATCAAAAATTTGCAAGTTTGCTTAGTCTTAAGATCATTTTTAACTACGTATCGGAGAAATAAAGTATTTGATATTTTTAATAATTTGTTTATTTTAATTAACCTATTTTTTATTTGTAACTTTATTACTTTCGGATTAGGGGCCCCTACGGTCTGGGGGCCCCGGGCCGGGTTCCCGTAGGCCCTGCCCTAAAGACGGGACTGGTTACAAACGTGGAGAAATCCCGGAAAATTCCGTGTGGCCGGCTCGTTGGCCGGGTGCAAACCCGTGCCAACGTTCGAAGCGAAAGGTAATCGCGCAAAGTATAATATACGAGATGCAGACTTTATTTTTGTATATAAACAAAGTGTTTATAGGTCCCAACTCTTACGCCAGTCCCAGATTTTCCTTCTGCAAACAGGTATGTACAATAAATCCTCTGCACGAGGAATATCGTCACAATTTCTACTTTCCGTTGGTTATGAAACGTGATGGTGCGGAGACTTTACGATCGCGGACTGCGCTCTTAGCCTAGTATCTTAACCTGCTTATATACTAAATTAAGGAAATGTACATGCAGATAGGAGAAGAAAGGAAAGAAGGATTTATAGGACAGGGGTACCCAAATCTTGACTAATCTTTTGATGCATTGGTCCGGATCCAATTCAAACATCCTAGCCATTCTGCTTCTCAGAACCATTCTTTTAGTGTTTGTGATGAGGGAAGTTCGAGAAGTCCTCGCTATAACACTTAGTAACAAAAAAACTTCTTATCTGTCTATATCTGACACCACGGTCTCAAACTCTTGTCCATGCTGACACGACCCAGAACCTTTCTTCCACGTCTTCGGGGTCTTCTCCTCCACGCCCTGGTTAGGAAGAGTTGGGTACTAAAATTCTCAGAATATGGAAAACAAAAGATATGCAAGTACAAAGAGATAGAAGAAGATTAAAAATAAAATAAGATATAAACTTAATACTATACAAAGTATGGTGTACTGCCACACCCACGACCGACTGCTGTACCACAAGTGTTTGGTGGTTTTTTATCCACTCGGCAGACTTGTGTATAGTGGACTTTTATGTAATGACCACTGGTTATAGGGAACATTAAGCTAATACTTCTTATTGTTTACATTATAGTGAACTCTTGATACAGTGAATCCTCTCAGATCTTTCACAGTTTACTAAATCGAGAGCCTACTATATATTTGGATTATATAAGGTTGCTTTTAACTTTCCCGTCTCTGTTATATATAACAGAGGAAAAGTATGGCAATTGGACAAAAAATGACTCCCTCCCATTACATGCCATTAATCCACTTAAAGATCAACTCAGCTGCAGAAGGGTGCTAAAGTAAACCCAGTTAGAATATTGATTGGGATCAGCTAATTCTTTTTTGTACAAATGGAAAATTTTAATCAGGTTCAAAGTCTTTATTGGGATTGATTCTCTTTAATGTAGTATTAAAGATTAAGCAGAATTAAAGATAGAAATTTTCTAAACAAGAAATCCAAAGACAATGTAGTAATTTAGAGTATATCTGCAAATTTTCAACTTTTTGCAAGAACTGAAAATCATCATAAAAGTTAAATATGTCCATGTCCTTTTACAAAGAATTTAATTAAACAGTTAACCTGTAATTCAAGAAATTACAGTTTAGATTTAAGAGTTAATCTAGAATTCAGGTAGGTTAATTACCAATTTCAATTAAATTTGCAATTTAAATCTTACTCTAGGTTTATCTAAAGATGGTGAATACAGCAGAGTGACAAGCTTGTGTTGTACAATCTTCTAGCAAACATAATACTATGTTGTCCTTGTTCAGAAATTCTTTTCTCTCTCCTTTCTATACTGATGTCAGAAGTTTTGTGTTTGTAAACTTGGTAAAGAACCTCCTTTAATATTTAATGACCTTGGAATTATAGTAGATTCCAAAGTTCCTTTCATATTTCTAATTGATTATTTTACTAACTCATAAGACCTGACAGTTGTAATGTACCGTACACATGTTATTGTTCTTATTTGGGCTTTTATAGTATAAATTTATAATAAATTTGGTCTTTCAGTTTGGTCTATGCTATTGCCTATCATCTTATTAATTATATAGTCTATTTGTGATATAATAAATTACTATTAATTTACTATTGTTTCACTAACTCTAATTGAATAACACGGCAAAGACTGATTTTTCTTTCATTTTATGATCATGTAATGTACAATATTTCTGTTCTTTATTCATTAGTTGGTTTGTGGGAAACAGTCATTAAATGAGCAGTCTATTTCTGTACATTCCATTAATTAAAAGAGACAATGTGCAATGATGGTACATTTGAAAGACCCTTTACCCTGATAAATAAAAATGAGTATAGAATATATAAAAATATATCCACATTTTAATAAAGTATATATGTGGACATATTCACAAGGTCATCTAGACGGAGGGGAAGCTGGGGATTTTTTTCCCAGGTATAGAGGAAACACAGGATCCTGTAGTGATTCCCACATATATAAATAACAAGACTGCATTTTATTAATAAAGAAACATTCTATATATTTCATTTGTTCAAAATAATAAAAGGGGCCCCACTCTACACATGGCATACAAGCTCTCTGCAACCCTACATATTCATGGTTGAATCAAAGCAAATATTAAATGCTTATCATATTGCTTAACATGTCTTAAGTAGATATAATTAATAGATGTATACTTTACAGATGACATTTATCACTGTTAAGTATATTACAAAAGAAGATACTGTCGCATTTCTATCTGATGTTTGCAGACTTTTTAAGGAATATTTCCAAGGTGATGGAAAAGTCAAAGATTAAAATTAATGTTAATACATGTAATTTTTTTTAATACTGCATTTGAAGAATGTGCAGCAACAGACAATCTGATGGCTATAGAAAACAATTAAAATCTTTTGTGGTCAGCCAATGAATAGGTTTTTTTGTGTTTCTTCAATTATTTTTGGGAAATTTCTAAAATTGAATGCTTCTATTTTTTAAATTTTGTTTATTATTTAGAGATTAAAAATTTTATAGGTTTTATCATATGTTTCTTTTCTTCTCAAAGACTGTCCACTAAGTATGTTTACAGTTTTTAATTCACTTTAGTTTTTATTTTCTTGTTTTTAATTCCTTGTTGTGTACAATGATGTATTTTTGGCCAATTCTCTCTTCTTTAATTACATGTACAATAATTCACATTAAAGTACCATAAATTTTAAAAAAGTTCTGCAAATATTTTCTGATAGTTTACTCACATGACTGGTAAGTAGGTTTATAAGAATAAATTCATATACCATTAATACCACTATAAAAGTCCACATAAACATCTCTCGACCTCTCCTTCCCCATCATGCACAATAATAATATACTTTTCACATCCCCTTAAACTGTACACATAATTAATGAATGGACCCTTATATAAGTGTTTTTGTCAGTAAATATCATAGTTGATTTATGAAGAATATATAATAATAATAATGCATTAAAAAATAAATTTATTTACTCATAATTATTTTCTTTCAGTACAAAGTTTGCAACTTAATGGAAAATAATCCGTTATTTTCACAAAGGCACCAAGAAGATTCGTTGCAAAATTATAGACAAATTACTCTTCGAAGATGTCAACACATTTTGAAAAATGGTCTTTTTGATGAGTACAAAAATAATCCATTTATAAATATGTATCTAGATATGTTGCTTATAATGTATGACAGTTCTTTATGTATAAAATTAGGAGTGGGATATTCGGTAACTAAAATGTATATTTAATGAAATACATAATTTAATAAACTGTATTTAACTTGATCTTTTCTGCTTGTTTTAGTTATTTTCAACTATTATTATGTCGATGGGAACGGAAAGGCATCAATATCTTATTGATCAGATAGAAAACCATGAGGTAAAAATGCAATTATAACAATATTTGATAACAATATAGTAAAAATTTTATTTCATAAATTACAGAAATTTCTATGTTATGCATAATAAATTTTGAAGATTGGGAGATGATACAATGAGCTGAATGACAGTTAGAGAGTGGAAAAAACTAGAATTATATGCCTATTTCTCTAATTGACATTAAAAATTGCTAATGATTTGGATTGTCCTAGGACCTCCAAAAAGCTGTCTGTCAATGTAAAAAGATGATGGTTATTAGCTCAGACATTTTTCAGATCACATTAAGGCTAGCTTACATAAATAATTATTGAAATCTGACTTTAAAGTAAGTGTTTATGCTACCATCTTGTAAAAAGATTCTAAATTGAAAATTAATTTTGAGTGATTTGAACCTACAACTCCTCTGCATACTACAGAAACCAAATTTCAATAACAATTAATTAAAATTAGCTTTAATAAAGCCTGAAAATAATCTTACAGTTTAGCCTAAACATGAGCCTTACTTAAATAATTTGATTTTGGTTTTTCTATATTGCCACAGTGACCAAGTTTCAGTTCTTCTAGACCCTTATTACAGCTCCTGTATATTGAATCCTTACCTCTAAAGTTGGACCTCTAACCATTATTACTTAGGGGTAGAGACCCTAACTTATTTGCATACTTTATTAACTTTATGATAAAACTTACAGTAGAATTTAGATGTAATTTTAAAATCTAATTCATGCTACTATTATAACATCTTTTTAATTGTTTTTTTTTTACTTTTTTAGATTTCGGGATGCTTTGCATTAACTGAAATAAGCCACGGATCTGATAGTAAAAGGATGGAAACTACAGCTACGTACGATCCTAAAGCCCAGGTTGAATATCTAATTACTTTCCGTAGTTAAAAGTAACTCAATAATAAATTTTGATAATTAATAACTTAGGAATTCATTCTGCATTCTCCAAGAATTGAAAGTACTAAAATTTGGATAGGAAATTTAGGTCAGACAGCTACACATGCTTTAGTCTATGCTCAGCTTTACACACCAGATAATGTATGCCATGGTCTTCATGTGTTCGTGGTTCCCGTCAGAGATCCAAAAACTCATCTACCGTATCCAGGTGTAAGTGTTGGTGATTTGGGCCTTAAAGTTGGACTAAATGGACTTGATAATGGGTAATTGTTATTTAATTCAAGCAATTTTATCTGATATGTAAGGAAATGAAAAGTACAGAGTGGTCAAAAGTCCTTATGCATATCAGAAATTATCTGTGTTTGCTTTTCTTTTTCTCTTTTAGTATGCCTTAAACTGAATTGTCATATGTTAAATCTGGACACCAAAGTTATACTGTTGTGAGATGTATGATAGGCATGGGCACATCTAGGTTTTTCAGGGCCTAGGGTTTATTGAAGTCCAATTGGGCCCCATTTTTACCTAACCTAACCTACCTATTAACTATTTTTTACTATATGATAAGTGCTCATTGTTAATGAAAAAGTATTAAAAATTTATGATGATAATTCAATTTTGGGGCCCTTTGACACTTGGGAGCCCAGGACGTAAGCCCTATTAGTCCCTATGTAGATCTGCCCCTGATGATAGGGTTTACATTAGCCCACCAAGGCAAACACCTAACAACTAAACCTGCAGTAAACGTTATAAATCTATTTTATTTACACTTGTATACTTGTAGCTGACAGGGATGGAAGACCAGGTGCACTCAGTGGTATTACCTGGCTTGAAAATAAGGCAGAATGTGAAGGCGAAGTGAAGGTGAAAATACAGAAAATAGGATAGGGGCGGAAAAAGGGAGGCACAGGGTCTTTGCTGGATTTATTAAATCAAAGTAAAAATATAAAGAATACAGAAATAAAATAACAAACAATACAATAGCAGCATTGAATATGTACCAAAAGCAAATCCACTACACTTTGTGGGAACGACATAGAAACATAGAATACATTATATACATTTGTGATCAATCATTGAAGTAAAGTTTACACTACACAAATGCACTCACTGTTGTGATGATCAATAGTCAGATTCCAACACTCCAGTTGAAGCAAGGAAGTCCCTGAGACTTTTAAAAAGTTTTTGATCCATGACGAAGTTGTGGCCAGTTGAGTCCTTGGGAGAGTGCAGTCCTTAGAAGTGTTTCTCGTTCATGTGTGAAGTTATCACAATCAAATATATAATGATGAATGTCTTGTATTGAGGTGTTGTTACAGCCACATAAGGGAGTTTTTCTGTTACCAAACCAATGAAGATAGGCCTCAAGGTTGCCATGTCTGGTAAAAATTTGTGTATTTATATATGTGATGGAAAGATGCTTCAGTTTAAGTCTTGTCTCTGTGCTGGAGATGAAGGAAACCGTTATCCTTCCAGTGTTACCATTCTCCCATTCCCTTTGCCAAAGGCTGATAGCAGTAGCATGAACAGTGTTCTTGATATGGTTTAGGGAATGTTGCTGAACTCAGGAGGGAAGGAGGAATTTGCACTTAACTTTGCTTGTTTATCAGCTGCCTCATTGCCAGCTAAGCTTGCATGCCCTTTAACCCAGGTTAACATGATTGAATTACTGTTATTTTGGATTTCATGAAACACCATATGAGGAAAGTAACATATTGGATTTTTGAGCTTTTGGATGGTGGTTTGGCTGTCACTGCAAATCCTTACTATTTGGTTCTCAATCTCCATGTTGCTAAGATAATTAACAGCTTTAAAAATGGCATACAATTCTGCTTGAGGGACTGTATAGAAGCTTTCTAGTCTGTATCCAGCAGTAAAGATCAGAGTTGTTGACTTATTTTTCATTGTAACATATGCTGCTCCTACCTTATCATTTTGTTTTGAGCCATCCATGAAACTTGTGTAAGTAGCTTAGACTTTATCTTCCAGAGATTTAATAGCAGTAGATGAGTATTTTGCTGGATGAATGTTAAAGATTTTGTGAGGCAATGGGCTTTCTGTGACTAGCCTGTTAAGGAGGTATATGCTCATGTTAGGAAGAAGACCAATGCGAATATAGTTAACAATTTTATCATCATTCTGCTATGTGATTCCATTTTTTCCTAGGTACCAATTCCACATCACTTCTTTGGCCCTAATATGTAGAGGAAGTACACCTGCAGAGCCACAGTAGGAGCTGTTCAATATGCTCTGCAAAGCCGAAGGAGAGTAATGTTTGAATTTTATTTAGTTTCTTTTGTAGTTTTCTGGGCAACCTGCAGATACAATTAGAGTCCTAATTGTATCTACAGGCTGCCCAGAAAGGTGCTCCATAAAGGATATTTGTTTCTATACAGGCTCTGTAAATTATCTTGATATTTCTGTCATTCAATCCCCATCCTTTGTTAGATAAATGAAGAAGGGCATTGGAGAGTTTAATTGCCCTGTCAGAAGTTTGGTTTAAGTGTGTGGTCCACGTGAGCCCTTGATCAAATATAATTCCCAAGTATTTGAAATTCTTTGTATTTTTAATTCTGTGAGATAAGCAGTGGGTCACTGGCTAAGTCTCAATTGACCACTTACTCTGCACAGGCAGGTAAAACCCAATCTCGGGGTCGTTGGATGGCTAGGAGAGCAAATCAAGTGGTGAGTGCGTCGGTAAGTCGGCAGGCGTCCTTAATTGACAGGAGACAGATTAACAAAATAACAAAGCATTTATTGAATCAACAAATCTAAACTACAAGAGGCGAACTTACTACTAAGGTTAAATGCGGTTATTTTAAAATATTTACAGAAATTGGCGACAAATTTCGTAGCTATGTCGCTGACCTAATTTCTAGTTCGAGAGAGAGCGCTTTTACAAATTCTAACCCCTAAATACCTCTCGGTGGAAGGGAGAGTTGGCGAACGTCGTCTGTATGGAAGGGTGTGGTGTCTTCCGTGTCTTCTTGCCGATGTCCTCTCTCTGTAGCTGGATCAAGTCCGCTGTATGGAGGTTCGGGAGTCGAGGTGGGCACTATCACAAAGTATAACTTCCCGGAGATTCGAGCTTTTATATCATTAGCGTGGGAAAACTGTCACGTGATTGACTTTTGTTGACGATGACGGTGCATTCTTCACACCTAACTGTAAACTTTCTCAGCTAGTCTTTATACAATGGGTGAAATCAGATCTAGTTCAAATTCTTCGGGGTTTTTCCGAAGACAATTAACAGAAAATTTGGATTTTTAAAAAGCCTGTAAAAATCCGTGAGCTCACAATTTTATTGTTGTTAATAACTATCCTGAATGCCCTTTTTTAACTGGCCTTTTGATATAATCATATTTCGGCATTTTCCATAATTAATGTTTAGTTTATTTAATTCACACCAGTTGTTGATTCTTCCCAACAATAAGTTTGCCTCTATTTGGAGAACGTCATTATTTTTGTGAGCAATCATGATAAGGGTGTCGTCTTTCGAAACCCTGTATTTTCCAATCACAATTTTTTCTTGTATTGTTGATGTGGAGAAGACTGTCATAGACAATATTCCACAAACTGGGCCCTGAGTGTGAACCCTGTGGGCATCCTCTTAAAATTGATCTTATAATATATTCTTCATCTGCTGTTATGCCAGCAGCTGTCTTTCAGATAGTCATTGAGAATTTGGAATAAATTTTTTGGGCATCTAAATAGTTAAGTTGTTTCATAACTGCTGACCACCAAAGTGTGTTAAACGCATTTCTAAAGTCAATTGAGATCAAAAGATAGTGTTCCATTTTCCTCCAAGCTTCTTTAAAAAAGTTTACAACCTCATGAATAGCGTGATAAGTTGATTTTCTTTTGACAAAACTGAACTGGGCAGGATGAAGTAGATTTCTTTTGTTTAGAAAGTAATTAATATGATTAATGACCAGACCATTGAGAACCTTCCCTGGAACTGATAAAAGACTGATCGGTCAAAGTTGATCTACTTTTGTAATATTTGTGTTACTTCCTTTCGGTATGAATCTGACCTCAGTGTGTTTCCACGGGTCCAGGAATCGTTTCGTTTCAAGACATTTGTTGAATATATACAGTACATGAACGTAATGGGTACTGCCTTTAATGCATGCTTGGTCATTTTAGGAGTGATACCGTCACGTCCTGGAGCTCGACTGTTTTTCTGTGTCATAATTGCCTTTTGTACTTCTTGAAATGTAAATGGAATATTATTGTTAGAATCAGGAGGAATCCTGCTATTCAGTCGAGTCTGTGTCTGGTCCTGGCTGTCTTCATTTTCATTATCATTCGGGAATTGACTGTCAAAGATATATTTTATTGTGTCGATGTAATTATTAGTAAATTGCCTGTCTTCTTTCTGGATATATGATGGGATGGTTATTTTTTCACGTGGTTTACAAACTATATAGTATGGATTGCTCCACATATTCTTTTTCCCCATTTTTGTGCAAAAGTTCCTCCATGCTCGAGTCGTTGTTTTATTGATCTCCGTCTTGTAATTATTAAAGTGAATCCTATATTGGGCTCTCTTTCTTTTCTTTTCAGTAGGATCCTGTTCCCATTGAAAGTTCTTTACAAGTCTTCTCACTTTTCTTCATTGAGAAGCCAATTCTTCGTTCCACCATGGAGTATTCTTACGTTTATGCTGTTTATACGTCGTAGTTAAATAATCAAATGCAGTTATCATTGAAGTAGTGAGATGGTTGACTAAGAGGTTTACGTCGTTAATGTTATGTATTTCAATTTGTGCCCAGATGTCTTGAAAAAGGTCTCTGAATAGCGACCAATTGATTCATTTTGTCATTATCAGATTATTAGGATTAGTTTGTATACTTTGTAGCATTCACTGAATATATCTGTGATCACTTCCACTTATTTCATCAAGAGTATAACATTCGATACCTAGACGTCTTGCTTGGTGATTCGTTAAGCACAAATCTATCCAGCTTTCACCACAATCCATGTAATATGTAGCAAGTTCGTTTAGATTATTAGAGGAAATAGCATGTCTTGTCATAAACTCTACCACTTGACGCCCCCTTGGATCCCACTTTGGACTATGCCAGATTGGCGATTTTGCATTGAAATTGCCTCCTATTATCCAGGGTTCTGATATTTGGGAATAGATCCTTTCTAGTTCTAGAAGAAGAAATTGAATATCATCATTTGGAGAACTGTATACTGAAGAGAAAGAGATAATTGTATTATTTATTTTGGTGTTTACCGTAATAATGTTTGAAGTACTGTTCATTGAATCAAAATGGGTCTCAATTTGCTTATTGTGTACAACTTTAAGATTTGACTCAAATTTTCTGGTGGAAATGTTTGCCACCTTCTGAAACAGACCAAGGAATTGTTAACAACATATGGTTCTTGTATCAGAATTATGTCAGCATCCTTTTCTTCAGCAAACTGCACCACAAGAGAGGAAGCTGCTCTGCATCTCTGTGAGTATTGATTTGTAAAATGGAGAAGGATTTGACAGATATAGAATAAGTTGTGTTGTGATCCAGGTTCATATCACAATCCATAATTTATATGTTTCACAGCGAGGTTTTTCGTTCTATTTGTAATTGGGCAATTAGAGTTAAATGCATTGTGGTTTGTTGAAAAAAGCTTTTTGTCTGGAAGTTCTTTATTCACCAGTCTGTTTTGCAACAGGGAGGTTCATCTTTTTTTGTGGCATTCATTAAATCTCTGACTCTTTGAACAGTGATTACAATGTTGAATATTGGGGCAGTCCTTTTTCAGGTGTTCAAAGCAGGTGGATAGGACAGAACAAAGGTACTCGAGTCCTGTGAATGTCTTTGAGTTCTCATTGTCATGAGGGGCCTCATGAAACTTCTTGCACTTCCATCTTCTCCTTGGTTCTTGAGGGTTTTTATTTATATCAAACCATCAGTTGCTTGTTTGGAACTCACAACTGGTCAAGTTGAATGTCGACTTCAACACGTTAACTTCAGCCCAGGAATTTCAAGGATTCTCGCTTGAATTTATGACTTCGCCCATCTACTTGTGTACTGGAGACTAGTGATGTGCCGGATATCCGTATCCGTGGATGTCCGAGGGAAAAAACAGATCCGTATTCGTATCCGTATCCGTTACTTTTTAGCGGATCTTTAACGGATCTTTTATCTTAATGAATTTCATTACTTATATGAAATTTTAAAGATAGGTTGCAATAAAATACTAATAACTTCAATTCAAATCAAAAATTAAATATTTAAACATTAATTATAGTAAGTTACCAATATAAGGTATTAATTTAACTATCTTTATAGTGAGATCAAACCTCTAATGCTAATTGAAATAATCATCACGGTTATATTATATTATAATAATTATCAAAGAATTTTAATTATCAAATTATCAGATAAAATAATCACATTTTTAGAAACTTCAGAAAAATTAAATGTCGTAATAAAAATTAATTAATGGTAAATTGTACTTCAAAAAGAGTAACTTGGCAGCTTTATCCCCCAAAAGTTATTACAATGAGGATCATAAATAATTCCTGCTGCACTGAAAAACTGCTCACTTGGAACACTTGTTGCAGGTGACGATAAATATGTGCGAGCCACGTGACTAAGACCTCCAAATTTTTTACTATTAATCTCCCAATACTTTAATGGATCTTGGTCACTTGATAATCTTTTTTCTTAGGCATATCCTGCCAGCAAATTAGCATTAGTGTATGATATTTGGTTTTCAGATTCCTCATCTTCATCGTCACTATCTAACATGTTAGCCATAGAGTCTTCTAAATTGTTGCAATATTCTTTTCTTACAGCATTTGATTTTTCTGTGCTAGTTGTAGTTGTTGTGATATTTACTTCTGTTTCTAAAGCTGTAAATAGTTTCTGTTTTATATCTTTGATAAGAAAATCACTGAAAAATTTACCTTTGTAACGTGGATCTAAAAATGTTGCTATTTGGAACAATATATTTTTGTCGATTTCAGAAAAACGATAATCTAATTCATTCTTCAAAGAAGACAAAAAATCAAGAACGGCAGGTGTGCTGATGTTGAGTTTCCCCACTGTTAGCAGAAATTTGAATCTCGTCATACAATTTATTTAATGCTTATACTAGAGGAATAATGTCGGATATACATATGTTTTGTGCGCTCAATTTTTTTGTGGTATCCTCCAGAGGCTTCAGTACTCTCACTAATTCTTGAGTTAAAATCCACTCTTCGGCATCAAACTGTTCTATTTTATTATTAGTAGAATAAAGCGACAACGAATCCTTAATGCAATCAAGTCTTTCCAACATATAATAGCTGGAATTCCAGCGTGTCGGCGAGTCTTGCAAAACTTTTAAAACTCTTTGATTGAGTCGAACTTGTATTTTTTCTAATTCTTGCTTTGCCATTGTAGAATGGTTGAAATGTCCTGCAATTTTTCTGCATTTTGTAAGTAACATGGATATTGCATCAACATTTTTAATAGCTTTTTTGACCACCAGATGCGGCTGATGTGCTGTACAGTCGATATTATTTATGTCAGATAAAGTGCAGGCACGCTTCATGTTGGATCTCTTACTATGCAGTGCACATTCTGTTTTGAGATTCCCCACTCTTCGAGCATACGTTGAAATATTGCCGAAATGTAATCTCCCGTGTGGCGTTCGTCAAGATTCTCCGTTTTCAAAACGATATTTTTTCTTCTAAAATCTTTTCTAATACCATGACATGTTAAGGATAATAATGAAACTCCCGACGAAGAATCTGACCAGATATCTGATGTAAAGGAAACTTTCTCAAAATCCTTCAATATGATCTTTATTTTCGATGACACTTTATCGTAAAGTTCGCTGCAAACAAGTTCCGTAAAATATTTCCTGCCTTTTAGAACATAATTTGGAACAACATGATTCAACAATCGTCGGAACCCCAATCCTTCTGTGTGTTGAAAAGGTAAATCAGATAAAGCTATCATTTTTGCAATTAAATAGTCAATTTTTATTGATTTGGGGTTTGTATTATCCCACCTTTTGAGTTTTTCTATGTATTCATTAAAAAATGTTTGTCTAAATTCTCTTTTTACCGTTTGTAAAGATGTTCCCTGTTGAACATTTTCGTCGGCACTCTTCTTAGCAGACTCTTCTTTTAAGAATAAAGCATATTCTTGTGGATGTTTCCTCTGGAGGTGATTTTTTAACGATGTTGTACCTTTACCCTTACGGGAATACTTTCCTTCACAAATTTTACATTTAGCACATTCGTCATTTACTATCGTAAAATATTTCCATATTACACTACTAAACTTTTTTGTCGACATTGTTTTTATTTTAATTTAACTCAACACTCTCCAAAAACACAAACGTAACCTACGCTATCCCGTGTCACACTAGCCACAAACCAGTGTTTCCCAACGTGGGGCCCACGCCCCACAGGGGGCAATTGGATTGCTAAAAAGGACAATTCGAAAATGGACTTGTCCAGAGTTTAAGTTAACCGTATAGCCGCTGTATATGTTAGGGAGACATAAGAATTTTAGAAAGGCTTAGGTGGGGCATAGCACAAAAAGGTTGGGAAACACTGCACTAAACTATTGTGGCGGTACGCTATATTTATGTAAATATTAATTTTAGTTTAGTTTCGTTTCTTCTTTCTACCCTTTGTTCTATTTTCTAGAACTTTCTTATCTATTCCCTGTCCCTTGGGTACGATGAGCAGTTCCTAGAAATTTGAGGAGCAAAGGTGTAAACAGGAGCCGGAGAAAAAACAGAAGTGACGTAGCAGGTCATTCGTAAACTGGACGGCAGAGTGTACGGATGAGGTGAGAATACTGGGCGTCGTATTTTCAATTACCGAATAGTTCAGAAATAAGTTCAGAAAAAAGATCCTGTTTTAAGGTCGTATTGATGACTGTGGAAGGAAAAATCCTAATTATTGAAGAAGAGAACTGGCCAGTTATAGGAGAGGGACGTATGTCCCACCCAACAGTACCCATAAAGAAACAAGCCAAAAAAAGAGACAAAACCTCAGATATCCCTATTTCTATCTTATCTACCATTTTTTCTGTCTTAATTCTATCCCTTTTTCTGTTATTAGTGTTACGTTAGTGTTTAAGGTTAGTTTTAAGGTTCCGGGTTATATTGTTGCGATCGGGATCTGTATTGTACACGTGCTTTGGATACAGCGAACTATTATTATCGTTGTAATTTTGCATGCTACTGTTTGTACCGTGGAATCCCCCGAAATAGAATCTGTATAAAGACGCGAAATAGCTTAATTGGAAAATTATATCAACTTTTGTTACTTTATCCTGTCTGCCTTTGTGGTGAATTCTAATTTATCACACTTTCACACTATAAAGACGCGAAATAGCTTAATTGGAAAATTATATCAACTTTTGTTACTTTATCCTGTCTGCCTTTGTGGTGAATTCTAATTTAGCACACTTTCACACTATAAACAAAAACACGTGCAGTGCAAGTCAAAACACGTCGCGTTATTAACGCAAAGCGTCAACTATCAGTCCAAGATCACACTCACGGGCACCGACTCAGTACAACAGTTGAGATCCGTATCCGTATCCGCGGATCTAGACACTAATGATCCGTATCCGTATCCGCAGATATACATTTTAAACGATCCGGCACATCATTACTGGAGACTATCACGTCTCTGCTTTTTTGTCATTCTCTCTTTTGAACACCAGCTCAAAAGTGACCCTTCTTCCCAATGTATGCTCTCAGGTAACCTTGTACTCATTATTCCAGGAAGTGGGCCCTCACTTCCAAGAAGAAAGAATTAAGGAGATTAGAGAGTTTTAGAAGGGAGAAAGAACAAAGAGCAGGGGGAAAAATGTAAGAAAGACAAAAACAGACAATACGGCATACTACCACACTATCCATTTCCTCATTTGCCGAATCTGTCATTAATTTAGTCTCTAATTCGAGCTCCAGGACATGGCCATATGCATAGAGACATTGTACCTACTCTGTATAAAAATTGCTTTTAACTACTACGACATTACTCATTTAGTAATTTTTGTAAAAATTACTCTTTTACAAAAATGACTAAATGAGTAACGATAAGAAGTTAAATATTTATAATTTGTTTCAACTACTCCGAATTTATAAATATTTGTTCAATTATAGGTTTGTTTCATTTAATCAGTACAGAATACCACGTGAAAATCTATTAAATAGACACGCAGATGTTAGCCCTGAGGGAAAATATACATCTGCAATTAAGGCAAGTTTGTCTTTGATTATTAATTTTTAAATATTTAAATGGAATTTATCTAGTAAATTTGCAACATTTAGTATTTTAAAGTATTTAATTTTGTTTTATGTTTAATAATATAAATATATTAGTACTTACAAATACTCTCACAACCTTTCAAGCAGCAGAACTATTTAATAACAAATGTTTTTGGTCTTATTAAACCCTGGGGTAGTGCAGTGGGGTGTTTCGCCACCCCAACGTTTTAAAAGTTGCACTATTCATAGATTTCGCAAGAAATATTTGTGTCTTCTTCAGTAGCTTCATGATTTTATGTATAGAGCATGCTCAGAAATTACTACGATGCTGCAGAAATTCCAGTAAGAGAAAAACAACAGTTCTCAGTGGGGTGTCCAAAAACCCCACAGTATTAATTACGTTTTTTTTAAAATTTTACAAATATTTATTTAGTTTTTTTTATTTT
>NW_019384720.1:0-28385 GCF_000671375.1 Centruroides sculpturatus | reverse complement strand
AAAAAACAGATAAAACAATAAGAATAGATCCTAAACAAGCCGAAATAAAATACATTCGTTTCCCATATATAAAAGGTCTATACGAAGAAGTTAATAAAGAAGTAAAAAAAATTAATGTAAAACTAGTACCGACATACGATAAGCTAATCTCCAGATTAAATGCAAAACAAGTTAACAAAACAAATATAACAAAGAAAGAAGAAAGTAAAAATGTAGTCTATAAAATTCCGTGTACATGCGAAAATAAAAAATTTTATATAGGTGAAACTGAACGTAAAGTTAAGGTAAGATTGAAAGAACATTTAGCCGATTTGAAATATCGTAGACTAAATTCTGCATTTCATGAGCCTTTTAAATAATTGTAATATAGACAAAAATAATATAGATATTTTACACAGAGAAAAAGATACATATAAAAGAAAATTCAAAGAAAGTATGGAAATAATCAAAAATCAAAATAGTATAAATAAAAATCCTAGCATCTCTATAAACGAAAACTGGTTAAAAATTCTATATTAATTGTATTCACTAGATCCAAACTATTATTATTGTGAGCAATGTGCTACTTAATAATAATTATCGAACTGTTAAATAAATCAACAATAACAAGAACCTGTATGTTGTAATGGGAGTCAAATAATATGTAAATTTATATTAACTGTCAATCATGTCTAACAACTCCAAGACATTGTAAAATCATTAGTTCATATAATAATCTATATTAAATAAATGAAATGTTAAATAAACCAATAACCATACATTGAAAAAATATTGTAGACGTCAGATATGTAAATTTATATTGTAAAGTTATGTAAATTCGTATTATATTGTCAATGGTAATCAAAGGAAATAAGGATTTCGTAAAACAGATTTACGAGTGGAAGGCATGATCAATTGTATACTAAATTGATAATTGTTGTCCAGAGTATGTTTATATCAAGAATATGTTCAGAATATGTTTTATAGTTTGTGTTAGTTATATAATAAGTTTATGTCCAAAATATGTTTTAGATCAACGATTTTGTAAAACTGTTTTATAAGTGAAAGGTACCTTTTATATTTTTATGATATCTACAATACTTATGTTTTTATATGTATGTTATATTCTTTTTTAATGTTTTAGTTGGCTGAAGAGGGGCTTAAGAGCCCGAAACGTGTAAAAATTTTCACACGTATCAACTAAATAAAGATGAAAAAAAAAACCGCCAAGTGTCTTAATTTATAGCACTTTATTGTGTTAGAAGCATAAACAAATTGTAAAGCACGGTTTCATATCATCAAAATAAATATAATAATCAATGTGAATAAAAATAATTTAAGTTTATTTTAATTCAAAATGGCTGACTTTCATAAACACATTGAGAAAATACCAAACATAGCAAGTTGCTTGTCATTTGCAATGAGTGCCAAAGTACAATGTCAGCTATTGAATCAGAGTGACAAAAATGCTTAAAAAACAATTTAGATTTTTACTATTGGTTTAATAATAAGATCTAATGTAATGAGTTTTGATAAATGTTGTTTTTTATTTTCATGGATTTATGTACTAATATAATATGTAATCATACCTGAATATAATCATATGTATAATGACACATGCCTTTACCAAATAAATGAGTAAATCTTTATGAATTTTTACTTACATGGTTTATGGACCCAAAAAAAATGTGAGGGTGGACAAACACCCCACTGCACTAATGCCGAAAAAAAACTCAGTGCACTAACGCAGGGTAAAAGACCATCTTCAGATTAGGAAGAGTTCTATCAAATGTTACAAATTCAATGGTTAAGAATGTAAGAAAAAGAATATAATTAGAGAATGCTGAACATTTCAAATTTAAATAGTTTTGCATCTTAAAAGATTGTGAATGTACTTGTTTGTTGCTTTATATGTATGTTTATATGCTTTATATGTAGTCATATGTTTGTTATATTTGTACTTAAACATTTAGAAAAAGAAATACATTCCTTTTATTCACTTGCCTGTATATATGGTGGGTCCTTGATATATATCATTTTATGTACTGTACAGTTCATTGATTAATTAGGGATGGTAATCTTGACATACTTTGAATATATTTGTACTGATATCATTTCCATAGGAACATACATGTATATGTGTACATTACTATTGGCAATATACATGGCAAGTTCCATGGCAAACAGCTGGATATCGACAGTTGTTTGCCATGGAAGACTTGTTAACTGGATGCTTAAAGCATCCCCGTTCAGCAATATCAGTAATCAGTATGGTTATATCTAGACTATTCAGTTCTGGAGATGAAAAGATTGGACCGAGATTCAGGTAGCATAACTGGCAATGCATCTGCATGGTAAACATATGTGTATACTTTACTCAGATGTTTTATTTTATTTTATTTTTACATTTTTTTAATACTTTCATGGTGTATTTTTCAATTATTTAGAAATTAATAAATTATATTGTATACCAATGTACAGCTTAGTATACAATAAAATAAATATTTCCTATTGATATGTGTATACACTTTCAGGGGCAGATTAAGACTATAATCATAGAGAGCAATCCCATCTTAAAATATACAATATAATCAACGAAATTGTATTCAATTAAGTTTTGTTGTATCAAATTAGTAATAATAATATTAACTATTTTATTAATTAATTTAATAGATATAACAATAGCTTTTATGAAGAGGTTGATGAAAACTTATAAAAATTTTAGTATTTGAACAAAAAAGTCCTTCAATTTATACACAGTTTTCATACTGAGAATATCATTATTACAGTATAGTTGAAATCAGGCCCGACAATAGATTTTATTTCAGAAAGTTCTTTGCACGAAAAAAAACAATGATATATCATATCCGTTACAAATGTGAGACTCTGCACTATGTAATTTATTTACATAAATAAATCATAACATAACATGTTGGCAATAAAATTTTGTCAGATAACTGTCAACTTTCACACTGGGAGTAAATTGTTTGTTAAGTTCTAAACAGTAAAGGTGACGCTTTCTCATAACCTTCCGACCTACTGTCTCGATTTCATCAGTTTAATATAACAAGGAACTCAAGAAACTGCAAGTTTAGGCAGTTGTCGCCAGTTCCTCGACCAATAATCTGTGTTCCAAACGAATTACCCTATTGACTCGGACCCGAAACAATTGTGCCTCCGAAGTGGAATAACTTCAACACCAAACGATCGCCTAATTATCGGGCTATAATTATAGCCCGATAATTAGGCGATCGTTTGGTGTTGTTATTATCTACTCGGGCTGTGAGTTGATGTTTATATATATGTGGAATAACTTCGTTGTTAACCCAGAATACATCTTATCTAGAACTGTTCTAACATGCCAACCTTTGCATTTATTCAACCTTCCTAAGGAATAGACCAAATCTTCTCCAACATCAAGTCTACAACCAGATCCTTCAACTACAGGTATTTATTGTCATGCGAACCTCGTGTATACTCTCTCTCTGTCTCTCGAGAAACACGGAGGTATCTAGACCCATTTTAACTCAATCAAGAAAACTCGTTTAACAATATAAAATGTATTTTCCTTTACAAATAAACGGTTTTTGTTAACCTAGTCTCTGCACGAGTCACTTCCTGCTCGCTATCTCGCGGTATCCATCCCAAATCCGATCGCTCACTCATGAGGCCACTCGTATGACCTACTTTCTAATCCAAACTGCACTACAAATGTTTAGTGTATAAAATTATGTATTCACAAAAAGCAGTATTAAAAGAACTTTTATACACCTAAACAGTTTGATGATGACGGGATGTATGTTCATGACCTTCATTTTTACAATTAGGGTCATGAACATAAATCCCGTTAGGGTATTAAAATGAGTGTTTGCAGTGGACACATTTTGAACAAAAATGTGTCCACTGCAAACACTCATTTTAGTACTTAAAAGGACTACTTGAAGTATATAATTATAACCAGTGTTTGCAGTGGTTACGTTATATACTTCAGAGAAATTTCAAACAACATTTAATCCAGCAATAATTATAAAGTAAACATTTTTAAATCGTTCTAGACTGCATACTGTAATATCAAAACATTTACTAAAACACCTTTTCTTGCAGCCGAAGTTTATAAGAGAAACTTTCTAACGTTTTCGGTCTTGTTAAAAGACCTTTCTCAAGAAAATAAATCAAATAAAACAACAAATTGTAAATCGAACGCTTAGTACAGTTAACACGTTTTTCGAATCTTTTCCAACTAGCTTATAATCCGTTGCAAATGACGTCATTGTGAACTTAGCAACGGAAATATAAAAAAGATTACATAAATATCTAAATATAAATACACATAGTTACCCTCTCCCAACCTCATTCAAAAATACTTAGCCTAAGATACATAGTAACTACTCCACTCAATTATTAAGTTTATATTAAACTAGAGGACCATGCTGCTGATATTTAGCAGAACATCAAGCAAATATAAGAAAAAAACAAGCATGCACTGCGCTAGCCACCTACGTTCTAGCGGACCAGCAAGACGTCAAAGTTGAATGGGACCAAGCAAGACTAATGCAGATAGTCCGCGACAAGAAACACCGGCATTACGCGGAAGCCTGGCAGATTTGTAAGGCAAAGCATAAAGGCCTTGCAGTCAACTTTCGGGAATCGACAAAAATATCAGCAGCATGGTCCTCTAGTTTAATATAAACTTAATAATTGAGGGAAGTAGTTACTATATATCTTAGGCTAAGTATTTTTGAATGAGGTTGGGAGAGGGTAACTATGTGTATTTATATTTAGATATTTATGTAATCTTTTTTATATTTCCGTTGCTAAGTTCACAATGACGTCATTTGCAACGGATTATAAGCTAGTTGGAAAAGATTCGAAAAACGTGTTAACTGTACTAAGCGTTCGATTTACAATTTGTTGTTTTATTTGATTTATTTTCTTGAGAAAGGTCTTTTAACAAGACCGAAAACGTTAGAAAGTTTCTCTTATAAACTTCGGCTGCAAGAAAAGGTGTTTTAGTAAGTGTTTTGATAAACATTTTTGGCTATAAGGTGGGGAAAGAACTAATTTATTATAATATCTGTAAAAATAAAGGATTATCCTTTGAAACAAAAGACATCCAGTAACTATATATTGCACTTTTATAAGTTGTTGTATTTTTTAGGAACCTATCTATAATATTATAGTATATTAAGGAGGATACCTGTTCATATATTTTCACATTTAAATCAAAATACTTTTGATATCAGTATGTAAATCTAAAAACTTATATAAAGTATGTTTCAAGATATGTTTATATTTTAAAATTCATTTAATTTTGAAGTTTTAAAGTATTTTTAAAGGTCCATTATACATTCAGGAATGGTAAAAAGAATGATGTCTTCAGATGTGTTTTATATTTATGAATAATTTAATGCTTAATATATAAAATTGAATGTAATTATTTGATCTTTCAGGACACGAAAACAAGTATGCGTACCCTTTTTGGTTCTCTTTCCTATGGTAGAGTCTTTATTTCCAACATATGTGCAAGAAATATGCAGAAATGTATGGCCATTTCAATTAGATACTCAGCTGTCAGAAAACAATTTGGTCCTTCTCATGAACTGCCTGTTTTAGAATATCAAACTCAGGTTAGTACTTATATTTGATAACTGAACATGTGCTACTTTTTCTTCTTGAATTATTATGATGATCATTTAATTTCAATATTAAATGAATGCTTTCACTTTAGTTAAAACAAAGAGTAATTCTAAAAATGGATACAATGAGGAAGATTTATTATATACATAAAGATTGCTTTATAATAAAAAAAAAATTTCCAGACTGAAGAACTCTTTTTTGTTATGGCTGCTAGAAAGAAGCTCAAGGAACACAATAGAAAAGAAATATACTATTGTAGTTTCCTATATGAATGAAATGGGAGAGACATGAATAATCAGTTGATATATGATTCTATTATACTTAAATATAGATAGATATATAACAAAAAAATCTATCACAAATATACATATACAGGGTGGGGCAGAAAGGACGAATGTTTTTGAAATGGCTACAACTCGCCACCAGGTAGTGTGAAAGTAGTGAGGTCTTAGCATTGTCTTTTCATTTGAAGGCACGGAGCCACGAACTATAGAACACTTTGTGTTTGCGTACAATTGAAGATACAGTCGTACGCAAAGGGGATCGTTCAGCCATTCACATCTGATGGGAATACGTTTCTGCATCCTTGCATACGATGGAAATGTATCCCCATCAGATGCGTGTGGTTTCGACAGGATGGGGCGACGACCCACAGCTAGAGCACCAATTGACGTTATTTGTCGTCTCTTCCCCGGTTGCCTCATTTTCAGGTTTGCCCGACTTATCCACGTGCAATTATTTCTCGCGGGGCCACCTCAATACACACGTATATGAGCATAAGCTCATACTTTGCAAGAACCGAAGGAAGATATTTGCTGGGAAGTCTCCAAAATCACCCGCAGAAATGCATCACCGATAACGGACACCGCACGGGAGATGTTGTTTTGCACACTCGATTCTGTAAAATGCTATTTCAATACGAACTCACATCTTCCAAGAAATATCTTTTGTAGTAACAATTACAGATGATGTGATTTTTTAAAAAATGTCTGTCCTTTCTGCCCCACCCCGTATATACATACGACTGCACATAGATGTCTAAATGCATAAGACCACGGGTGTCTCGGGGGAAATGGGCACTCGTCCTTCCCCGTGATCAAGTAAAAAATTTCACCAATTATAATCATAAAACTGATTGAGATACGTAACCTTACAATCTTGACCATGGGACTCTTTGTTTTTGTATTGATGCTTTTTGTAACTGATGGACACAAATTCCAAATTACAGATTTAAACTTGAACAGATAAAATAAATGTATAATAAACAAAATACAATAAGAGAAAAAATAAAATTAAGAAATATTAAATAAAACTTATAAGCAAATATAACATAACAATTAAAAATCAAAAACAAAATTGATTATTTTGGTGTTATGCAAAGCAACCTCACGATACGTCTCAAAGAACATAAATATAATATTGAAAAAGAAAATACTAACACAATATTAGCAACAATGTTACAAATAAAAGGCTCAAATATAAAATTTTTACTCCCATTTTTTGTAATGAACATGGAAAAAATAGAAATACAGTACTGTATATAAGAGTAAAATTAATGAACAATGCCTGGAGATGCTGTATTTGCCCTCAGCATGGAGATGCATAATAGAAAAGAAATTATAAGGGGAGAAAAAGAACATTTAAGTCCTATATGATCTTGCAATCATCTTTGTTTTTTACTTGCAATTTTTATGTTATATTTACTTTTAATTTTATTTTTTATTATCATATTTTGTTTATTGTACATTTATTTCATTTGTTCAAATTTAACTGTGTAATTTGGAATTTTATAGTATAAATATAAATTCGAATATGAAATCATTACAGACACGGAATATTCAATTATCAAATTTAAAAAACCCGAATATCACCTATAATAATGGGTTGAAAACGTTCGTTTAATAAATAGTTTCTCTCCGCAGGAATAGGTGGTGAAGTAAGATTGTCGTATCTCTCTACCGAGTGCACTGTTTGTGTAACAATTTCGGTGTTGCAAAGTGATGGAAAATCAAACACGACTTCTTACACAAAGGTTTATACAGGTTTAAAAAGACACAACTTCACTCCACTCGGTACAGATCCTAACTTCTCTCCCTACTCTCATCATCACATCCAGTCAACTTCTCTTTCCTAGCCACCTCGTCCATTACATCTGGTCACCACAACAATATTGGAAAAATGAAAATGTAAATTTTGTGACCACCAGTGGCGCGCCGTGACATTTGACGATAGGGAAGCCGAAATCCGGGGGCAATCGGTCAAATGCGCGTCAGCGACGGTCTAGGGTCCATTCGTATCGTTTATTCGATAAGCCAGTAAAAACCGTAGACTTCTCTAAATGTATTTTTAATATGGCAATTACATTCCGAATCGCTAGCCGCGATATAAGGGCTACAATTATAAATAAAATAATAAAAACTTACTCGGTGAAATAAACTGTGCGGTGGATGTACCGGTACATACCCGGTGCGAAATATTCGTCAATCGTACGAATATACTTTTAAAGAAAATTATAATTAAATATAGCTTTGTAAAGAAACGTACATAAAAATAACATAAAATATTCTTTACTTTTGAAATCTTAAAACAACGCACCGGGTGGAATCGAAGACGGTTGCCCAGCGCGCGTGCACGCGGACTGCCAAATCCCGATGGTGCCGTTACCGGTCAATGTTAAATACCTCTTTCGTCGCATCGCTAGTATATCTCGAAGGAGGCGACGAGGCTAGATTTTAAACGTTTCTCACCATAGCCGTAAAGAATCTAAATATGTTAAACTTAAAAGTCATTTGTTTTCTAACTAATTGGTTTTAGGACCGAGTGTCCTCGGAAATTTCCAAAATTTACAACTTTCGGTCACTCTCGTCGAACCGGAAAAATTTCTGTCTTTATTACATTAATAATACGAAGAAATCGGTCTTCACCGTACTCGGCTGGAGACGGTTCGGTTAAGCTTTCGTTTGAGTAAAATTTCGGCTTTTTCGTCGGGGTTCTGTTTACTTCCCCAATTCCCTAATCGCTTAATTATTTAACCACTTCTTAAATTGAAATAAGTCGAAACCGGTTACTTCGTACTCGAATATTCGTTGTCTCGGGAAAAAAGTGGAAAGACAAATTTTTACGACAAACGAATACGTAAATCGTAAATTTAAGGAAAATAAATTCTAGAGCTTTTTCTGTACCCCGCGTATCGCTCTCGTTCAGTAAATATAGTCGTAAATGACGCTGTCGAAGTAACGGTTAATTTTTTAACATCGTACGAGAATTGTACGCGTTTTTTTCTACATTTCCTTAGAGACGGGATAGGGATATACGAAATCGTACTATCACCGGTTTAACGTCGAAATCCGCGAGTAGTATAAAATCGGAGAGCGGAATAAAAATATCAAATATTTTAATGGATTTTTTAAAAATCCCGTCAACTGTACAGAACTATCGTAAAAATTTACCAGTAAACTCTTATCGGTCGAGTTAAACACGTAGAGAAAAGTTCATAAATTCTGTAGAGTTCCGCGACTGGACCGATCGCGTGTCGTAGATGGAACTATTATTGAATGAAAAAAATTAAAACTAGCCGCAATCGTGTCATTGGTGCGACTTCTCGCAATGTAAAACGCAGTTTTCTGAGTTTTGTACATTAACGACGCGGAATGTTTTGCTCTTTTTCTCCAATTTGTCTGTGTGTTTTGAATGTTGTTTGCGTGTAGCATGTAAGCTTGAAATCAAACTGTGGCAAGCGCATAGTGATAAAGTAAATAAACAAATAAGACCCTGAAAAACGAATATACAGAAGGGTTTCCGTATAGAATCGGGTCTAATAGTCGATCAACCAAAGCCCGGTTTCGGTAGCTCGAATGATTGGAATACCGCTCGACGATTTTTCGAAAACTCGAGCATTTCTGCCGCTATTACAGGGGGTTGACGAGGACTCGATTAAGCGTTTTCGTGTCATATTGCAGACAATTTCGTGTGGCCACGAAATCGATTTCATAGAATTTCAAGATTACGCTTTACAGACAGCTCGTTACTTTGCGCATTATATCCGTGGTTCCGCGTGCCAACTTCGGTACATAAGATATTGATTCGTGGTGCAGAAGTGATAAATTCATCGGTATTGCCGATAGGGCAGATGTTTGAAGACGCTCAAGAGTCTACTAATAAATACATTAAAAAGTTTCGAGAAGATTTTGCAAGAAAAGTTCCCGAGCGAAAACAATGGAAGACCTATTATTAATATCCTATCCGTTTATTTCGAGTTTGCGCGAATTACCTCGGAAAAACTCAGTCGTTGCTTCCGGAAGCAGTTTTATTGTTAGTTGCGCCACGTATACCAGCGAGTACGGGAAGCTCCAGCGATTTCAAAGTTGAATCATCTGATTGCGAATCAAATTATTCTTTGGATGACGATGCGTGAACTTTTAATCAACCGATTGTATGTTTTATTGTATTAAACAATATATGAATTTATTTTGTACTTTTTCTATAAAAGCGGTTCGTGTTAAATCTGTCGTTTTGTTTTTATTTCAAATTTTGACTTGGGATTCGTAATCGGCGATCCCGAAAACTCTCGAGTACTGACTTTCAGCCAAATTGATAACGCTTTTGACTTTTGGCCAGCGTTTTGGGATTTGGCCCCACTGTGTAACGGTCCGGAACCGGTCCCGGATAGAATCGGATGTGTTATACGCGTAGCGTCCACCCGAGGTCCTATGCTTCCGCCGGCTAAACCGGGTGAGGTCGGTGCTCTTTAAAGCGCGCGCGCGAATCCGGCTTTTTGGATGCCAACGATACCTCGCCACTAATATTCGAATATACGATAGCCATCTTATCGTTTTTTTCCACGCGTAGTATAGAAGTTTGCAATAAGATAGGTAATGCGGTTATAATAAAATATTGCGCGATTATTTTCGTATAATTAAAATTAATATGTATTTATTTTTTAGAAGATACGAGGGAAGCGGCGCGTTCACCGCTTCCGATGACGGCACGCCACTGGTGACCACCCATCCATTCCCCAATTTGAGAGTGAAAACATCGACATAGAATATACATAATTATAATTCATCATTAAAATTTTAATATAATGCTTTATTATTGATTTTTTCTAATTCTATGGTACACCGACGGGATGTGTTAAATAAATAATTTATTATTATTATTGTAGCAGTGGCGATTAATCCCTTATCTGGCTTCAACGTATGTTCTTACACATTTCACAAAGTTATTTTGGCACGACTTTTACGAATTCAATATTTCGTTTGCATTTGGCGAGAGAACTACAGAAATGGTAAGAGTGGCCATGCAACAATTTAACTTTAATTCCGATCGAGTTTCTGACCTATTTTGTATAAAACTGTAGATTAATCGAGCGATGGAATTCCACGCATTATCGTGCGGTATCAAATCCGTCTCGGGCTGGTTGGCCAGAGATGCTATTCAAGAAAGCAGAGAAGCTTGCGGAGGTCACGGATATCTGAAAGGTAATTTGATCATTAGGACCGTCGAATAACAGTTTTATTCAATAGTTTATTCTAGAAAATCTGCTTAGAAGATCGATAATAACAATATAACGGAATTATGAAAATTACATTATTATAATTTTAAGCCATTAAACAGAAATTGCCGTTTCTTTTTATTAATGATAATTTTTATAAAAATGTAATATATATTTTAAATATTCTATACTAACTTTTTATCTATGTAACTTTCATAAATAATTAATCATTCTTCAATTTTAATTAGCAACAAAAGGCAAAAAAAAACTGCTTAACTGAACAAATTTCGGACCATTACGCCAAAGATCTCTCATTATTTTAATAGAAAGAAATCCTTAATGCTACTATTTCAATTCGGCAAAATGACCAAATTTTTCTCCAAACTTTTCTTCCTTCTCTCACAATAATCCTAATTTCACAAGTTTTACCACTTAAGTAACATCTGGTAAAATATCAGTTTCTTTTTGTTAATACTTTTATGAAAAATTTACAAGTTAATATTAATTGTTAAAGGACTGTATGCAAACTTTACGGGAAGTAGCTTCTGATAGATGTGGATGAACCTTTGATATTTTATAGTTCTAGTGATCCGGATAATACAAAGTCAAAAATGGACAGATTTTGAATTATAGGGCATCAAAAATGCAAAAACAACATAATTTATGCACGTGTTATCGAGCCCTAAGTATTTTTCATTTCAAAATATAAAATATGTTTTATGGAATTTCTTTTTGACTTACGAAGTCTTGATGCAGTGGTGGACTGACACTGGGAAATTCCTGATTTCCCGGTGAGTCGTTTGCTTGGTGATTTTTCTTATTTTAATTAAGGTTATATTATGCTCAAGGAAAACAGATAGACAGCGCGTGTTTATTAATTTGTCTGTTGTATTAAATTTTAAAAATGTCTTATTCTAGTTCGGGTCATAAGCTGCCGTAGTATGCCCGTACAAACAAACATCCCATTGCAAATGCAGTCTATTACTTAAAATTTCAAAATGATTGTTCCCGATTCGGAAGTGGGCTGCCGTGGAATGGCCCTTGTAAATTGACATTTGGCCTGCCACAATGCGCATTTTGTGACGTCTAATTTGAAAATAACTGATTGCAACTTGACCTGCCATGTTCGGGAGGTGTTGACACCTTTTGAATTCTACACTCGGTGTCCTAGAGTGGTAAGCTTACAATGGGGCCATTCAGTCAGCAATATAGATAGGCTGAAGAGGTGCTGAAGAGTCCCTCTGACTATAGAGGAATGCTACGAAAATAATAGAGGTCATTACTAGACTGCATTCACTATAAAGTCACCATTACTTTGCTTACTTTGACAATTTAAATTCGTGATGGATCACCACATCATGCACCACTACTGAAGTGTTAAACTATTGTAAATATTGTGAAATATGTTTGGGTTGACAAAGGAATTCAACCACGGTTACTACGTAAATATAAAAGTTTAATTCTGTGGCTTTCTTTAAGGAAGGATTTCACTACAATATTTTGTTCAACGATAGAGAGTTTTATATTTGTTCAGCATCTTCATATACACAAATTTACAACCAACTCGAGTTTGGTAAATATTCGTGCACTCCTTACGCTTTGAACTCGGTGCGTACATATGAGGCAGTGTTGCCGCAATGAAATTTCAAAACGTACTGAAGCGCCTTCAAAAATGTACTATTTTCCTTCAAAATGTACTAGTTCTATGAATACTTTGTTTACGTGCCTATATACACGTAATATATATAGTTTATTNGAGAAATAAGAAAGTCTACGGCAAGCAAAGAAAAACAAAGAAGGATAAAAGAAAAGGAGAAAAAAAATCGGAAAATGTGTCTTATCCCAGAATTCATCGATCCAAAAAAGGAAACCTGTGTATTTTCTATTCTTCCTCTCTGTCCTTAAGTCTTAATTTCCATTATTCCTTTCGCTCTTCTTCTAGTTGTAAGGTAGTGTAAGTTAGTTATAAGATAGATTAAGTTAGATCGTCCCGCATTCATATGTTGTGTGCTAACAGAAAAGTTTGATAGTGTAATTGAAATTTGTTCAACGCCTGCGGACCTGAATTAATACGAGTTCATAAAGTTGGAATCCAATAAAAATAACCGGTTCGTTGTGAAAAATAAAAATAAGTTGTGTTATAAAAAAAATTTTGTTATCGATGTCTGCTTTATTGTACTATCTTGCTCACGAGATCTAGTACGTACTTTAACCTATATTAAAACGAAAACAGACTGGAATAAGAAAGGGAAGAGAAATGACAAGGATTATGTGGGAGAGGTACAGTACCTCAAAGTGCAAACTGGTGGATTGTGATGATGGTCATGTTCTTTTGATATCACAAAACAAGAATGGCAGTGTCAGGCGATTATTTGTATGATCCTCAGGATCACTACAACCTGGTGATCTTCCCATTCCCATTGTTCATTGGAAGTAACTTCCTCGAGTGTCCTTCTACACATGCAAAAATGTGTCCATTTTCATCCTCCTTTCATGCTGAGTTTATTGCTCTTCTATGCAATAAAGCAAATAGCAACTGGAAAACAAAGGAGGTGACGCTGACTGTCGAGACTGCTGGCGTGTTTTTTGATGAAGTTTGTTAGACTCTTTCAATCTATTATTTGTACGTAAATACTGCGAATCCCGTATAAGTGTCTTAATGTGGGTACCAGAAAAGTACAAATGTACTAGGAACGGCAACACTGATATGAGGGTTCTGTCCAACAACCCACGCTAATGAACCCGTCTCTCTTTTTTTTTCTCTCTTTCTGTTGCCAACCTCGATACCTCTTTGTGGTGTTGCCACTTGCCAACACAATTTGTGATTCCTGTTACTATTGTAAATATGATAATTGCAACTAAAGTTAAGCCTGAGGTTCTTTTGTGGCCGTCGACCATATATCGTTGTATATTTTGTATATATTAATTTTTCTTTGATTTAGTTTTAAGTTCTTTCCTGTCTCTTTGTTCTAAAATTATTTCTAGAACGTTTCTTCTTAATCCTTCTCCCGTGGGGGCGAAGACTACCAATTCTGAGAACGTGTGAAAAACAAAGGGAGGTGTGAAGCCCCGAGGCAAAAACGGTGAGAAAGTAGAAGCTTAAGACTGCTATACACCATGGGTTATTCCTTCGAGACTGCCTGTCCTTGCGGAACTTCAGAATTTTTTATTGCCCACAAACGAAGAAAAGCTCTCAATAGAGGTGTAGCTAGAGCGGGGAAGAAGGGCACGTCCCCCGGTAGCCACTCGCAGAGGGGTACCAAATGGTCTCCAAGACAAACAAGTTTTGTTTCTGGAGGGGAGGGGGCGAGGGAGGGGGTCGCAAATATAGTGTCGTACCTCGGGAACCAGTTATGTTCGCTACGTCATTGTCAATCAGTCAGTCAGTCGGCCATTTAAAATACAAAGAACTAAATAAAATGCTTAATTTTTCGTCTTATTTTATTATTAAAAATTTAAGCTTACCTTAACAATTTGAAGTACCACAACTTTGGTACGTATATCTCATCAGTTCCTGCTCCCGATTTGATTGATGCTTTAACTTTTTTCATTTCTTTTCTGTATGCGCTTCTGATATTGTTTATTTTTTTTATAACGCTTTCTTTATCGGCCTTTGGTTCCATTTCTTTTAGTTTTTCGATTAAACGGAGATAAGCAGCTTCTTTCTTGCGTCTATTGTAGTATTCTTTATTTTTAATATGCCAAAGGCATGGTTCGCTCTCGTAAATTTTTAAAAATTCCTCCAAATTTTCACGTGACATTGTTCTAACTACTGAACGATATACGACGGCACACACGTTTTGGTGGGTCTACTCAGTCTGACACACCGCAGGAAAATCAAATGGTTTTTCGATTCTACTGAGGTGGTCGGCGAAGCTGTTAAATTGTACCCCATAAACTATAAAGAACTATAAAGGTCAGGCATGCATGATTACTCCTTTGAGGATTAACCTGATGAATACGGGCGTTTCTACCCAGGTGGTCGGTAGAATTTGCCGAAACTGTTAAATTTTCCCCCACACATTTCCAGGAATGATTAAAAATCAGGCATGCATGGTTACTCCTTTGAGAATTAACCCATGGTGTATAGCAGCCTTTAGATGGCGAGATCCCGAAAGGAAAGCACGTGGCAAGCAGTGCTCGAGAGAGAAAAAGAAAGAAAGAAGAGAAAGTACGAAAAGAAACTGCAAGGTGCTAAAGGGTTCGGGAGAATAGTTACAGAAAAGCGAACATTGGGTAGAATACCGAAAAGAGTGAGAAATAAGAAAGTCTACGGCAAGCAAAGAAAAACAAAGAAGGATAAAAGAAAAGGAGAAAAAAAATCGGAAAATGTGTCTTATCCCAGAATTCATCGATCCAAAAAAGGAAACCTGTGTATTTTCTATTCTTCCTCTCTGTCCTTAAGTCTTAATTTCCATTATTCCTTTCGCTCTTCTTCTAGTTGTAAGGTAGTGTAAGTTAGTTATAAGATAGATTAAGTTAGATCGTCCCGCATTCATATGTTGTGTGCTAACAGAAAAGTTTGATAGTGTAATTGAAATTTGTTCAACGCCTGCGGACCTGAATTAATACGAGTTCATAAAGTTGGAATCCAATAAAAATAACCGGTTCGTTGTGAAAAATAAAAATAAGTTGTGTTATAAAAAAAATTTTGTTATCGATGTCTGCTTTATTGTACTATCTTGCTCACGAGATCTAGTACGTACTTTAACCTATATTAAAACGAAAACAGACTGGAATAAGAAAGGGAAGAGAAATGACAAGGATTATGTGGGAGAGGTACAGTACCTCAAAGTGCAAACTGGTGGATTGTGATGATGGTCATGTTCTTTTGATATCACAAAACAAGAATGGCAGTGTCAGGCGATTATTTGTATGATCCTCAGGATCACTACAACCTGGTGATCTTCCCATTCCCATTGTTCATTGGAAGTAACTTCCTCGAGTGTCCTTCTACACATGCAAAAATGTGTCCATTTTCATCCTCCTTTCATGCTGAGTTTATTGCTCTTCTATGCAATAAAGCAAATAGCAACTGGAAAACAAAGGAGGTGACGCTGACTGTCGAGACTGCTGGCGTGTTTTTTGATGAAGTTTGTTAGACTCTTTCAATCTATTATTTGTACGTAAATACTGCGAATCCCGTATAAGTGTCTTAATGTGGAAAATTACTAATTGTTTAGTCTTAAAATAGTCTTAATTAATTGCCTTTTAATAATGGCGGGAATAGAACCTAATCCAGGTCTTTCCCCCGTTCTCCTCGAGAAGTAGGCCGTTTCTATACGCAAAAGAGGGGACGAGGTCGGCCTGGTAAAGATAGTGCTAAAGAACTAAACGCAGAATACCCAGAGGAAGAATTATTGTGTGGGGAATTTTTGCTATTGGAGGAGGAATCTACTTAGAAGCTTTGAAACCTTCGAAAATCTCAGAATCACTTAAGGTAGAATCATACTCAGGATATTCCTTAAAATCAGTTTATGAATTGATAGAAAACAATTTCTCTCAGTTAAGTCACGACATTCAAGGCATTAAGAATGAAGTACAACATATGAAAGAGGAGAATAAAAGTTATCAGGAAGAAATGCAGAATTTAACTCAAGAAATGAAAAAACCAGATGCACTAGTTAAGCATAATGGCCATCTAAAAGGTACGTTGTAATTTGAACTAGATAAGTTGATTAATGAAAAAACAAAAAAACAATATTATTATTATAAATTTCCTTTTCTCTAATACGGATTATATAAATGAAATTGATCGATTTAATTAGGAAAGCCCTGAGATACAGCAAATTCGGGCGCCCTTCTGGCGTATTGGCGAAGAAAACATTTGGTAAGATATACTCATATAACTAACGCTTTTATATTTCTGATAATAGATATTAATCAGATTGTGGGGAGAGGCACGAATTGGCTTAATATTTGCCTATTTCTCTCCTTCATCAGATTAAAAGGCAAACTTTCAAGAATTGCAAAAAACTATCAATCCATGGACCAATATTATAAACTATTGGATATTCGGTGGTGATTTTAACATTCGCATTGGAGAAACTATGGATATAAAATATACAGGCAATAGTGGCATTATTAAAAATATAAGACTATCGAAAGATAAATCCTTATCTACAGATGCTTATATGTTGTTAAATTTTACACAAGAAAATGATTTGATTCTACCGAATAGTAGAACCAAAGGCGATTATCCGGCTGAGTTTACCTTCATATCTCACATGGGATTTTATTATATGTTCTCAATCTATGACAGATGAATGTTTGTCTATGGAAATTCTAGATTTAGATATGTCTGATGACTTCCCTATAAATCTAGTATTAAAAGGGGATAAGGATACAATCAACTTAACGAAACAGTCTGACGCCCCCTCAAAGCTTTTGAATAGACCGAGAGCAAAGTTTAATATTCAAAGATTTCTGAGAGAATTGACTTTTAAATCCGACCAACTGTTATGACAGGAAAAGAATAATAATCCATATAAGAACTATGAATATATAATGAAATTATTACAATCATTCTTTTTTAAACATAGTAAGAATAAAACGACTAACAAATTTAAACAGATTTGGTTTGATAAAAAATGCTATTATTACAAATTTAAAAAACAATAAAGTCTACAGAAATTCCGGAAGACTAATTTGACCTACTGTTTAACACAATATTTGTTAAACAAAAAAATATAGAGAAATATAATTAAAGCCAAGAATCTAATTGCTTATAATTGCTAAATTCTAAAACAATTTAAAATTTTGATGACTGTGATGTATATTCAGCTTCATGTTTATAACAGAAATGTCTTAGAATTATATTTGAAAATATAATATTAGAGAAATGTAAAAATGTAATGTATACCTCAATTTTTAATTTATCAATAATGTTTAAAACCCAAGATATAGTTCCATCTCCTCCAGCAATTAAAATACGACATGTATGATTTGATATTAAATGACACCACTCCAATCCATTTTCAGGTGACACATCATGTATATCAATTACCTGTAATGAATTTTTATATGAAATCATAAGTAACACGCAGTCTTATTATCTTTTATTTATTGGTACACATAAAACAACTTATTCAAAATTAATTTTAAATTACAATTATAATTCAAATTATAATCTATATGAAATATAATAAAAATTATGTAACTTCAGTATTTCAAATTTTGTTTTGTCTTTATGTTTTTATAGCCTTAAATTTATTGTAACTAAATAATGTAAATTGAAAGTGATAAACAAATAGTAAAACTGTAAATTCTCGTATAACAAATATTAAAATACTTTCACTCGGAGTAAGTTATAAAGGAATAAAAGTCATATTAGATTCAATATTTTAAATTGATAGTATACAAACTTTATTTTCTTTGAGTCAGTAGAATGCTTTAATAAAAATTATGTAGAATTAATCTTTGCATTATAAAAATAGTGATTTAATTCTAAATTAATAGTCGAATTTGGTTGAATATGCTTTTATTTTTGGTAAACAGCATTTGCTTACTTCTGTTCAGTAATATTTAGGAATTCAAATACAGTTGACTCATCTTAAGTGAACACCATAAAGCAAATTCTCACATTAAAGTGAACTTTGCAGTTGCCCCAGCAAAATGCCATTGTCACAACATTAATTTTTACATGATAAAGCAAACAAAAGTTTTACCAGAATTCATTAAACCAAACTGTAAATTACCTTCATAACCCCCAAGAAATAACCCTATTTCCAATAATGATTTTATTATTCATATCAAAAAGTGTAAAAAGCAAAGTGGTACTGTAATAAAAGTTCTATTTTGAGTAGAATAATTTTTTTCTCCTAGTAAGCAAAGACAAGTTTGACTTCCAATTGTAGAGTAATTAAAACATCTGGGTTTAGCAGACCATTCTGCTGTACTCAAAAACAGGAGTTCCAATTGTAGAAAAGGACATCCAATGCTTTAAATGGATGCAGTTCCATGCAAACACATGCAAGTTTGCATATCAGGAATTACAATATGTAATGCCAGGTGTGGCTATTTTGCACCATATTCAACTCCTTTTTTAACTTTTCCCACAAAAAATATTTTTTACTTTTTCAAACAATTTTCAACAGAATAAAATTATGAATTTCTTTTAAAGCTACATCAACTGCTGTATAAAATCAGTCTATATATCGGCAATAATAATTATAAATTACTGATTAATTTGACCATAGAGGGAGGCGTTAGGCACCATCTCATATTAAATTAATCAGTAATTTATAATTATTATCACCGATATATAGCCTGTTGTAATAAGGCAGTTGATGTAGCTTTATTGTTATGTATAGGATTTCATAAGACGTTTATATTTGAATTTCTTTTAGCTTTGTTTTTTTAACCACTCTGATAACTGCTCCACACTTTAATGATGAATACCATCTTCTCCATTATTTTTTATTTGAAAAATCATTTAGAATTTGTTTTTGTTAATAAATTTATTTTTATTTAACTTTATTTAGTAAATTACTTCTAAATACTGTATTATATTTTAAGAAATTTTGATTGCCTGTTAAGCCTTAATTATACAACCTTGATCTTGACCCTGAAAAAACATTAATATGAATTTGCAATAAAGCAAACTAACTACTGTTTTCCTAGCAATTCATATTAGCACAAACTGACTATATTAATACTTATTACAATGCTTTTACAATAACTAAACTAAAATGTTCAAAACTTACCTGAGCAGGATTAAGAACTGATCGGAAAGCATTTAAAATGTAACTTCCTTCATTATTTCCACTTTTACGATTAGCAATTACAATCAATGGATTCCATGGCTTAAATACAGGTGGTCGAACTTCTGAAACTACTAAATGACGTCTTCCTTTAATGCCTACTAATTTCAGACGCACACAAAATGGAGGAACAATAAATGATTTGAAACGACCTAAATCACATATTTCTGACATTTTTTGAAGACAATCAGAATGTACTGTTCTTTGACACCAACAACAACGAAAATCGGCTAAACAATCTTCTGTACCACAATTTGTTTCACAGACATCACAAATACTTCCAGATTTTAAGTTTCCTTATAAAATAACAATGTCAAATATAAAAATATGTTTAACAACTATTTAATATTTTATTTGACATTTATTTGATTTATATTAAATTTAATGATTTATAAAAAGCTTTTTATTTGAAATATGTAGTTTATTGTGTAGATACAGTCAACTATTTGATGGATTTTATAATACATAGTTATAATAATGTATTTAATATATTTGTTTCAATTTATTTAGTAGATAATTTTGAAGGATGTTTTTTTGTTTCCTTCATAAGTGCATATTTAATTCCAATTAAATGTTTTTATTTTGCAACCTAGTATCGCAGGTATTTAAAATAAGACATTCTTTAAAATCCTGTTTACGTACAACACATTTATAAGATTCAAACTGCCAATGCATGGATGTTTATGTTTCAATAAAAATATAACTACAGTATATACTATTCTTGCACAGGAAAATTTCTTATGCAAAATTAATATGCAGTAAGAATAAAGTATAAATCAATCATTAAAACTGCTTTTTATAATTGGTTTTTTAAGAAATAAAAATAAATTTCATATATTTCTCCAATGCTTCTATCATAAACACAAGAAACTACTGCTTATTACTGTATGTTACTTTCAGGGGTTCAATTTAAAAACACTAATAAAAAAGCATTTGTCATTCTGTTTCAGTAAAACATTTATAGAATGCTTTATTGAAATAGAATACACAACATAAATTAAGACAAATTCATTTGAATATGAATAACTATAGTATCATTTTCAGAAGGTTTTTAAAAAAATTCTCAAAGAAGACTAAAAATACTAAAACATTTACAGGGAATTTTTGTCACACATGCATCTTATGATGCACTCTGATAAAACATTTTATAAACATATAAGAAAAAAATTGTAATGATAATTTTAAAATAAGGAAAGTCTTCAGCTAAAGGTAATTAAATTGAAATTTTTCTATAAATGTATTTCATTTAATGTCAATCTATTTCACAACAAATTTCTTAAATATTGAATTATTATAACTATGACAATACTTTTGTAATTAGATCATTTAAATAACATTTAATTTAATTTATCATTCTTAACTCTATCCTTTTCACTTACCTTTCACCCAATGGTGTTTCATAGAATTTCCAACTCCAGATAAAGATTTGCAATAAACACTTTTATCTGCTTTCTTAAAACATGACTGATCAGCATAAACTCCACATGAATCACAATACCATCCATCAACAATCAGACTTTTGCAAATGCTGCAATATGCTGTCTGGGAAAATATATCAATTACACACCAACTATGCCCTTTGCTAATATCTCTTGCAGGAATTTCATAGTGGCATTGTCTGCGAAAAATCTTCCACAGAAAAACTGTTGTTAACATTATAACACTGGCATAAAAACTCACCTACAAATAATAAAAAAACATAATTATATTAATAATGAATTCTAGCAATGAATATCAAAATATTAATTATAAATTTCAAATAAATTTATATTTTAATAAATGAATTTTAAAATCCATATATAATGATCCCCCACGTTCACAAATAATTGGGATTAGGGTTTCTCATTTCCCGGTTTTTTGCTTGTCCCAGGATTCTGGGATAAAAGTAAACTGTTTCCCAGGATCCTGAGAAATCTCGGGACAGAATAAATTATTTTTAAGATATACAAAATATGAAATCAAATGATATAATTATTTTTCATTTTTTAAAGTAATTTAATAATTCTGCAACCTCCAAAATCATATTAATAATGCTGTGTAAGATATATATTAAAAATTACCTTTGAATTACGTAGAAATTTTCACAAATAGAAAAAATTTATTAAAGTTTGCTGGAAACTGCATACAACAACAACAAAAAAATGAACTTAGATGAAACTTCTAACTTAAAAGTAATTTTCATTTTTTAAATAAAACATAATATTATAACAAGTAAAATGCAAAACCGTATTTGGGACAAGACTGTGTCTCGAAAACGGAATCACTTTGATGCCGGTCTCGTTCTCATTCTCCTATCTTCTTTGATATTGCTGCTTTTGGGTGCAATCGTTCAAACTTCGCCAGTCACAACCACGAGATTGTCCACAATGCATCTTCAATGAAATTAACCTATCTAATTTCAAAATTTTTCTCTGTTGCGTGTCGGCCTGGGTTGAATTTTTGTTGATGCATAACAAAAATTTCCCATTTTTGAAAAAAATAATCGTGGCTATTGTATCGTCCGAAATTATTTTTTTATTTTGCACAAACAATATACAGTTTAACCCGATTATAACGTCATCAAATGTAACAACGACCCTAATATAACATCAAATTTTTATCGGTCCTACAATTTTACTATACTAGATCAGGGGTCAGAATTAGCGGCTCGTGAGCCGCATGCGGCTCTTTGCATAGACATTTGCGGTTCTTCGAACATAAACTCCAATTTCACCTCATTTTACTGCAGCCTTATAACTTATGAATTTATGAGATAGAGCCGCCAAATAAACTTAGACTCGTACGGCATACTCTCTACCACTCTTTAGCCCATCCGCACATGACCACACTCGCATTGATCAATATGAGTCGCATGCGAGTGGCAGCATTTGAACCATATCTATCTATACATTACCCATTGAACGCATGTCCGTCCGTGTAACGTTATGCCANGTTAGTATATGAAAGTAAAGATATTATTTTTACTACATTTGTAATTATAGTACAGAAAAAGCTCGTAGAATATAATCATTGTCTTTATATCGCTATGTCACGTATACAACCGTCTTTCGTTTCTACCAATTCACGTGCGAAGAAGTATTTACTTTCGACACTTGGGGCAGCACCGTTGCCGTAAAAACTTCGCGCTAGCCGGACCTCCACCGTAATCCGAGCGCAAACGCAAATAGGTCACGTGATTAAAAGCTTTTACGGCGAGGGGTTTTTACGCCGTTTTTACGGTAGTGGAGTCTTAGCCTAACTTAAAATTTACTGTTCTTTTCTTTTTATTTAAAAAATAGCCTTAAAACGAAGACTTCTCACATCAATTCTATCAATTATAACTGGACTTGGTAATAAATATATAAAAATGTTAATGATTGAAGAGAGTAGTGGTAGGGGGAACTGGGTTAATTAGTTTTAGCGTTAGGAGGAAGGTCGCGTGATCGTATAGAAACGGGTTAAAAGTTGATAGGGAGTAATATTATTGGTGAGGTTGAGCGTGTTTCGACATGTTTTCTGGGATACTAGGAATAAATATAAACAACTCGCTGTTGGATTAGATCGTGTTTCGACAAGCTAAATAAGCTTAGTATCTCGCAGGCATCTAATGCCACACTCAGTTTATATCCAGCATTTGAATGCTACTGTGCATGTATTTTCATTTCTGGAATATGGCTGGCAGAGGTTGTGTAATTTCTCTCGATAGCTTCTGTTATGTTTGTGGTGAATACGCAGTGAAAAGTCAACAAAGAAACAAGTGAGTTTGTGAAGAAAGTTTAATTTGCATATTTCAAATTGAAACTTGGAGATGGAGACAAAGCAGATTTCTGGAAACAATAAGAGAAAACGAAAAAGAAGCGTGGGACTCTTTCAAGAATGTGGTGCATAAGTTTTTGGGGAATAGTAAGGACCTTGACTACAAAACCATTGTACAAAGCATGCTGGCAGCAGCGTATGAATTTCGAGGATGCGAGATAGCTTAAAAGTTCATTTCTTACATTCCATATTGACTATTTTCCCGAAAACTTGGGAGCCTACAATGAAGAACGGAGTGAAAGATTTCACCGGGATGTCCGTAATATCGAGAGACGTGAAAAAGGAAAATTGGATGTCAATACGTTAGCTGACTACTGTTGGATGCTCAATCCAGAAACCAGAGAAGGAAATTGGAAACGAGTTTGGAGAAGCATCAAAAAGAAGAAGGAAAGGTTTCGTAAGAAAAAAGAGTAGACCTAAAATTGTGTATAAATATCAGAAACAATTTGTTGATTAGTTGTAAGAAAATATTTATTACAATGAACTAAATATATTATAAGAGTTTTTATCAAAAATTTCTTTTTATTTTGCAAAAACCTTTACGTGATGGGATGTGATGGAAGTTAGTTTTAGAATCTATGATCTTTAAAACATATAATTCAGCAAAAATATTCCATGCAGCTGGAAAAAATTTTTTTTGAAGACTTGTGTTATTTTTTCGATTGCTTTATCTCGTGCATTTAAATTTTAAATCGACCGATTTTAGATTGCCGCGCGTACCCCTTTACGCAATTTCGCGTACCCCCAGGGGTACGCGTACCACTAATTGGGAACCACTGAACTAGTATATTTATAAATAATATGTAGCCAAAAAGTAGCCTAAGCGCCAAATGAAATCTTTACGTCAAACAAAAGAAAAAAAAACGTAGCCACATTTGGCGCAATGTAGCCAAATCTTGCACGGTGGAAGAAATACTAAATAAAGCTGGAGTTGTGACTCAATGGGTTATAGACCCAAATGCGAGGAACAAAAGAGAAAGAAGTGAGAAAGGTTGGAAAATTAAGAGTCAATATTTTCATAACAGAAGATCTATTTTACCTTTCTCACTACTTTTTATCTTTTGTCTTTTCTCTCCTTTCCCCAAATTTGGGTCTATAATCCTTTGAGTCACAACTCCAGCTTTATTTAGTATTTCTTCCTCATTGACACATCTCCAAGTATTTGAAAATATTTCCTTTCCACTCAAAAATAAAATATGAATGAAGATTTACGACTTTGCGAGTTTATGCCGTTGAAATAAATAAATAATTAAAAAATTTGTCGGTTTTGTTTACACATTTATTGGGCCGCATTGGAATTTGCTTCGGGCCCCGTCATAAGTGAATAAATTTGATTTAATTGCAATTAAAAATAACATAATTTTATCTTTCTGCAAAGTTACCGAAGGATGTTTCGAGTAAGTTTAGACTTTATATTAACAATGTTTTAACAAATATAAATTAAATTTTTTAAGGGAACTTTCAACCGTTAGAAAGCAGCAGCGTGGACTTCTTGAATCGTTATAATGATATTTTAAGAGAAAAACTCGTAATCGATGGAACGGACGAATTGATAAATATGGAAGGTAAGCTTACGACGATTGTCAAAGCTGTTAGTTGTATTAGAAATAAAATTTAATTATTTTATATTTTATAGTTATATTGCAAATATACTCGTGGTTAGTATGCCGACTGTTGCGGAGAAGCTTGGAAAAGTATAATTCTTATTTATCTCGAGGAAAATCTTCATTTTACTCTCGTAATAACTCTCAAATATATTACTGCCATTCGTTGTCTAAAGTATATATAGAGGTAAAATTAATTCATTAGTTTTCGTATTCATCCAGGTTAATGTGCTTCCATCTCGGTCTCTATACGCATTTTCTTAGCGTACGGTTGCCGTCCAGAACGAATCGGGCGGGAACACTTTTAGTGCAAAAGGGTCTGTTTATTGATAGGAAAGGATACGCATTTCGGGCTCGATGCCCCTCTTCAGTCGTAACAGATAATATAAATAAAGATATGAGAATGTTGAGCCTGGATATAAAGAACATGTACCCCTCCATCCAAAAAAGTTTAAATACATTAAATAGTTTAAACCGTGACAAATGGATAACCCGACTCGTCGAATTTGTTTTAGTCAAAAATTATTTCATTTGTAATAATGGTTTCTTTAGACAGTTAGATGGGATCTCGCATCGTGATTAACATCGACAATATTAACCATAAACTTCGGGGTATAATGTTCTACAACCGCTTTGTTGTTAACAATTAACCAACCCTCAAATCATACTTCGATACGCCAACGACATCCAGAAAAATATGTTTCGAAATGGAAAATGAAAATAACAACAAACTTCATTTTTTACACATCACTCTACAAAGATACGATAACTCCATAAATTACGTAAGGTATTTTGGGGTGGGAGGGAGTCGAGGATTTCTTACGATTTCTTACTCGGGTAGGGGTAATGATCTCGTCTTACGTAATGTTCTTATTTTTACTTTTTGATCTCGTTGAGTGATGGAATTTTGAATTTGGCTTCAATTTGACGGTTCTATTAAGAACGCTGGTTGTATTAACGCCGTCTTGTGTGACGTGATAGAATAATAACGCTAGCGGATGCACGCTCTACATATTTTTTATCTTGGGAGAAAAGCCGTGTGGTGGTTTCTCGCTCTTTTTTTGCTAGGACAAGTGCACCACTCTACTTCTTTGTGTTATACACTAAGAATACATAAACCAAAATACGTGATACAAAGCAGGGTTTCTTATTTCCCAGGCTTTTGCTTGTCCCATGATTCCGGGAAAAAGTGAACAGGGGTATTACTGTAATTATTTTTAAGATATACAAAATATCACGAAATCAAATGATATAATTATTTTTCGTTTTTTAAAGTAATTTAATACGTTCCGCAACCTCCGAAATCATATTAATAATGCCGCGTAAGATACGTATGAAAAATGAACTTAGATCGAACTTGTAACTTAAAAGGTGATTTTCCTTTCTTAAATAAAACGTAATACAAAATATTACGGCAAATTTTTATAATAAGATTTTAAAATTAGTTTACTTCGGCCGCTTTAATAGCGGCATCCGGCTTATAGCCCGATAATTCGGCAATTCGTTTGGCTTTAATAATCGAGTTTACCAAGAAAAACTTGCTACTCGTTCGTATCCTGGCCCGATTTGCGCAACCCGGCGTTACGCGCTTAGCGACGGTATAAGCGCAATTATTCCGGATATTACGGGTTCCGACCGGTAAAGAATTTTCCTAGTCCCGCCGCAAATAGGCTATCGACCGTTTGTGACGTGTCGTAACCAGGAGAAAATTAAAAAAAAAAAACTAATAACTAGGTTTAAAATGAATAAATACGACAGTTTACGAGTTAATTATATTTTCTAATTGCAAAATTTCCTCGACCTTAACACAAAATAAAAAAGAAGTGAACTTTTAAGAAATTTGCGGGATTTCCCGGGATCTGGTTTGACAAACCCTATTACAAAGTAAACATAAAATTAGTATTCGGCTTTTAGTGAAAACTAAAATGTAAAACTAGAAATTAGAAAATATAAATAGTCTTTTCTTCCATATTTTTGAACATAATTGTAAAAAGCTTCAAACAGTGGCTTCTGAACGAGCTTATCGAGTGGAGATGGCCACCCGAAATCGAACGTAAAAATTTGTTATTTCGGGATAAGTCTATCTTGATCGTAAATTGGACAATGATAGATGGCGTGGTTGATGGTGTCTAGGTTTTCTGTAGAGGCAGTTTCTGCCCAGTTATACATTGTCAGGTAGCTTCTGAAATTATCACGCTCGGTAAGTAGTTGAGCGGTAGCGAACGTTAAATCTGTAAGTAGTGATGAGAACTTGCATTCGACACTAGGAAAATAAAATCTTGTTATTCTACCAGTTTTACTGCTTGATTCCACTTTTGCATAGCGTTGTCATAGATATAATTTTTAAGGCTGCTACGTGAGAGAGGGATGCGAGTGTAGTCCGAATCAGTGTCCTTTGCGGCTGACTTAGTCTCGATGTTGGCTTTTTCATTTCTAAATATGACCAGGAAAATATATAAAACTTATCTGTTTACAAGATTTTTAAATATGGTGCTGGATATATGCGATTTTATTGCTATTTAATAGAGTTTTTAGGACAGACTGATATTCACTGTAAATGTTGATAGACAGAGTTTTGTTTGGTAGCGAAGTAGCCCACTGAACAGCATCTTCAGCTTGATAGATGGAGGTATATCTGTACTTGTCAGTTTGGAGGAAGATAGATACTTGAGCCGACGGTGAAGGGGCTTTTGGACCCATCTGTGTAGTTATTAATGTCTGCGTGGTTATCCGTGGCGGAAGCGGATGCCACTAAATGTACTCTGGGAATAACCTTGTTTACAGAGTGATGATCAAATATACGGTAATTGCAATGTGATAGCGTATGAACAGCCGTAGATAGGAATAGAGACTGTTGTTGTAGAGCTTTGACGTTTGTAGTTCCGTTGGGTTATGGCAACACTTGGGCGATCTGCCTAAGAGGATGCTTTCCGGGAGGTCTTTTTAAGGGAAACTGGCCCCTAATTCAGGCGTTACGAGCGGGAGAAAACCCGGACAACTCCACGTGGTCGGCCAGCCCGTCCGAGCGAGGCGCGAACCCACGATCGGCCGTGGCGGCCGATTGCAGAGACAGAGTTTACATTAAACGACGTTTACATTGGCTCTTACTTACTT
>NW_019384719.1:562513-566304 GCF_000671375.1 Centruroides sculpturatus | reverse complement strand
CTTCATAAAATACTTATTTTTACAAGTAAATTTGAACCATTCTCATGCTTCCTGTTATATTAATACGCTATTCTATAATGGTTACAGCATCAGATTGATCGATAATTTAGGCTTCTCCTTCATTTTCTATCCTTTTATCTCCTCCTCGACCAATCCTCGCCCTACTTTCAACCTAACTTATCAGTAGATCCTTACACTATCAGTTATATTGATGTATAAATATATTGTCTCTATTCTTTAACGATTAAAGGTCCATATTTATAAGTAATTTTTATATTTAGAATAATTAATAATCTTAAATTCCTATACTATCAGTTATATTGATGTATAAATATATTGTCTCTATTCTTTAACGATTAAAGGTCCTTAACCAAAAGTAATTTTTATATTTAGAATTATTTCATTTTATCTTCATCGATGGATAAGACAGTGAGACTGTGGCATATTTCGAGAAGAGAGTGCCTTTGCTGTTTTCAGCACATAGATTTTGTCACCGCCATAGCATTTCATCCAAGAGTAAGTCACATTTTGAATAGATTCTTATTAGTAGATATAAGGTCACAGATAAGGTCTGAATCTCTCACCATATACATTTAAAAATATTTTAGTAATGAGAAAAAAAAAAATGTGTAAAATAAATCCACCATGAAGGTGTAAATTAAACAATGTACGGTCAACCCTGTGAGGTCCCCGGTTGATGCAAACTAATGGGTTGGAATTATAGTGGATGTTAATTGGAAAAATCAAGCCTTCACTCTAACACTTGTAAAAATGATGACCAAATCTCAACAAATCAGGAAAAAATCCTTTTTTTCCCTTTTAACAAAGGAAAAAACCACTGCATTGTAGTCATTTAAATTCTTGATGTCAGGCTGAATAGTGGAGATTAACCTTTCTCACATCCAGTCTGGTCATTCAATTTCATCTGGATACAAAGCATGGACCAATTGAGAAGAGAGAGGAGATTGATGGGACCAATCAGATTAATTAAATCAGGGATAAAATCATCTGTACTTGAAATTTGGTTTATAAGGAGTTAATTATCATGTACAAATCTATTTTGTTCTCTAGTTAAGCCAAACTCCTAGGCTATCCATCTTGGTATTCCAGGGAAGGGGATCCCAGACATGTTTGATCAGTGGTGGAGGCAGTCCTATGATGCTCTTGCTGTGTGGTTAAGCATTGTCCTTGCATTGCTGTTACTGTTGGAAAATGGCTCTTGGGAGCCCTGCCATGAGAGGTAACATATGGCTGCAGGATGTCACTAACATACCACTGGGCTGACATAATCCTTTGGATCACTACTAGAAATGACCAGCTGTTGTATGTGATGACACCCGAGACCATTACACCCGCTATGGGGATGGTATGCCGCTCCAAAATGTAGGCAGGATTGAGGCATTTACCATGGGACCTCAGACACAAACACGATTATCATCAGTGCCCAAACTGAATCTGGATTCATTGCTGTATATAATCCAGTTCCATTCTGTTGCAGTCCAATCCTATCAGGAGCAACACCACTTCAAATTGAGGTGATGGTGGGTGGTGTCAATGGTAGCATATGTAATGGCTACTGCAATACCAAATGTTTGTCACTCAGGTGTCTTGAAATGGTACAGACACACAGAGGCCTGTTATGATGGCACGACTTATATCCAGATAGTGGCCAACTATATGGTTAGCTGTGTGCCTGCTGGTCCACTCAGCTAGTGGTCTATCAAGGATGTCCTGAGTCTGGGTGCCATGCGCTCTCTCTTGTCCACTAGTCCCAACACCACCTCACAGTGTTGTTAACAGGCTATTCAATGAGATGACCATCCAGATTCTCTCAACTCAATGATCCTTCCCCTCTCAAACTCAGTTAGTTGTTCATATGGTCTTCGATTACAATGTAAAGGCAACTCTAGTGATACAGCATCCCTCTGCAACAGGTAAACTACAGACAAGATGCTTCTGCACACTTTTTTATAGGCCAAGGGGGATGCACTTTAATGCCCTCTGTTGGCATTATGCAATGAGCCATCATGCTATAACTCAAATCTCAAGCAGATATGAAAATGATTAATCTGCATGCCAAGTTTCACAGCAATATGACAACTTGCTGCACTAATTTTTATGGCAATGTGTGTGTTATACAGCAAGACTGGGACTGAATTGTTACTGAACTGCTCTCATAGGACAATTCAGAGATGTCTTTCCACTAATAAAAATGGCTTATGTAGACAAGGTTCCTAACAAAATGTTTAAAGTGCCATTCCTGTTTCCTGCGCTGTAAGATGCATGCGCAATGATGTTACGCAAATCTAAATTAATACTCTAAGTCTTGTATTATGTTCTAAACAGCTAATGCTGTTTTTGTTCCAATTTAAAAACTTATTTGATTCCAGTTCTGCCTGAAGACAACGTTTACGAATATGTTGAAAGCGCTAAAATATTTCTTATAATGTTCTTTAACCCTTTCCTTCTGCCATCTTGTTTACGTTTGTCTTGTGTTCCCTCCTAAGGCAATATAGGTCAGTCAGGCGATATTATTTTAAAAATTCACCAAAAATGAAATTATCATTATATTCATACGAAAAAAATTACCTACATTTATTAATATCTTTCGTTTTAAATATATTTTTCAATACATTATATTAACCCTTTGCTTCTGCCATCTTGTTTACTTTTGTCTTGTGTTCCATCCGAAGACAATATAGGTCAGTCAGGCGATATTTTTTTAAAAATTCACCAAAAATAAAATTATCATTATATTCATACGAAAAAAATTACCTACATTTATTAATATCTTTCATTTTAAATACGATATTTTTCAATACATTTTACTAGAAAAATTTATTTTAAAAAATCAACAATAAAAAAAAATGAAATGTCAGAACTGAACAGCATAACTTGAGTATTTATAACACGTTGACTTATTATAGCTAAATAAACTTATTATAGCATAAATGAACCAATTATAGTGATATTATTTCATGAATATGCTACAAATTAAATAAAAAATTATCAGAAAATAAATAAATCAAGGAAAAAAAGCATTAATTAAAATTTTTTAAGTCAACAAAACACCACCTGAAGAAAAATATGTAAAACAGATGATAGACAAGACGGTGCCATCAAGTGCTGACATCTCTTGTTGATAAATTTTATAAAAATTGATTTTTACTAGGGTAACGACAAATCATTACCCTCAGTTTGGCTTAACAATGGGGGTAACAATTGATCAGTACAGTTGATCCCCCCTATAACACGGGTTCATATAATGCAGATTTGTATATCGTAGTGAAAAAATTGCAACCATATTCATATAAAGTCGCTAAAAGAGACTCGTAAAATGTCATCGCCGACTCGTGTCGTGATAGGATTGGTCGAATCTGGACTAATAGTGGACGAGCAGCCGAACTACTTACACGCTATGGAGAGTTTAGGCGGGTAAGTTCAGTTTACTATCGTCTGTACAGTATATAAATTAGGTACTGTAAGTCTAATACAGTACTGTAATTTTATACATTTCTTGTGAAAGGAACATTTCTTATTCAACGACCATAAAAAATATTTCTGTTAATGATGTCTCCAAAGTTCGACTAATTTTTCACAGAAAAATAATTTATCAGAAAATGCACCCGCTGTTTGGTGCACACTCAGTAAGTAATCCTACAATTTTTTGTTTATAGCATAGTTTATATGGATTATTTCCAAAAAATTATACGTGTTTTGGAAATGTTGAGTCAAATTAGTCTAGAATCGATTAATTTTATGGAAGAAAACCTTTCAAACAGCCGTAGTCC
>NW_019384719.1:532805-562334 GCF_000671375.1 Centruroides sculpturatus | reverse complement strand
AATTTTTTGGGAATAATCTGTATAAACTATGCTATAAACAAAAAATTGTAGGATTACTTACCGAGTGTGCACCATTCGACGTCGCCATTGCTTAAGCTTGTTTTCGTCGCGGAGCAGCGCATCAAATGGCAGCCGCGATTTCTGATGTTATTTTTCTACGAAAACTTCGTTGAACTTTGGAGACATAATTAATGTAAATAAATTTTATGGCCGTTGAATAAGAAATGATTCTTTCACAAGAAATGTATAAAATTAGTGCTGTATTAGACTTACGGTACCTAATTTACATACTGTACAGATGATAGTAAACTCAACTTACTTGCCTAAACTCTCCGTAGCATGGCGCTGGACGGCAGAAAGTAGTTCGGCCACCTGATGACATTTTACCGAATTATAGGAGTTTTTTTTACCATCATATAGGAATCCGAACTATAAGAACCCGTGTTATAGGGGAGTCGACCGTATTTATAACAAATTGGCTTATTATAGCTAAATAAACTTATTATGGTGATAATTTTTTATTTCATTTATAGCATATTCATGAAATAATATCAGAAAATAAATAAATCAAGAAAAAAAAGCACTAATTAAAATTTTTTAAGTCAACAAAACGCCACCTGGAGAAAAATATGTAAAACAGATGATAAACAAGACAGTGCCATCAAGTGCTGACATCTGTTGTCGATAAATGTTATAAAAATTGATATTTACTAGGGTAACGACGAATCGTTACCCTCATAGTTTGGCTTAACAATAGGAGGTAACTACTGATTGATACTTTCAGAAGCAAAGGGTTAATGCCTTTTTATGTGAATTTTTCTCTTAAATCAGTAAAATTGTTGGGATGACATCCACTCTATGTATTTAAATTAGTTATGCAAAAAATTTGAAAATAATATCACTTTCTAGAGAAAATACTGGTACAAATAAGTATCACCTCTAAGTCTTTATTCAAACTGTACCAGAAATCTAAAGGTTTAGAGTTGATACTTTGAAAATAATAACGATCATATTAAGGATTTACAAATGTAGTTAGTCGATTTGGCATGTGAACAGCTCATATAAGGATGGACTTACAAAATATAAGAGCATTTATACAGGGATTGGACAAAAATATGGAAACACCAAAAAACCTAACCTATTACTAAGCCCTAATACAGTGTAGGAAAGCCGTTGGCAGTCTTCTCGGAATTGATAAATACAGGTCCTGTATGGTTTTAAGGGAAACTTGTACCATTCCTCCTGCAAAATAGTGGCAAGTTCAGGTAACGATGATGGAGTTGGATAGTGATCACGCACCTGTCTCCATAGTAGACTACAAAGGCTCAATAGTATTGATGTCTAGTGACTGTGTGGCCAAAGGAGATGCGCCAAATCACTCTCATGCTGACAAAACCAGTCTTGGACTGTGTGAACAGGTGCCCTGTTGTCTTGGAACACAGCATTACCATTGGGGAGCAAACATTGCACCATGGGATGGGCACAATTGCCCAAAATGGTTACATAATCTTTGGCAGTAATATGACCTTGCAGAGTAATCATGGGACCCATGGAATACCATGATATATCTCCTCAAATCATCACCAAACCCCCACCATGTTTCACTCTTGGCAACAAGCAGTCTGCATTGTAGGCTTGGGACGGTGTTTGCCAGATGTAAACTTGGCCACAGGTTGGAAACAGTGTAAAACAAGGCTCATCCGACCAAATGACTCTTTTCCATTGCTCCATTGTCCAGGTTTTATGGCTTCGGCACCACATTTTCCTCTTATGTGCATTTGCATCACTGATTAATAATTTTGGAATTGCAACTTGCCCTGAAATTCCCTGCTTATGGAGCTCCCTTCGAACTGTTTTGGCACTGACAGGGTTTGTGAGCTCCATATTCAGTTCGGCAGTGACTTTTTCAGCTGTAGTCTTCTTATTTTTTGTCACAATCCTCTTCAATGACAGTCTGTCATGATCACTCAATTACACACTTTTATCCATGTTGTGACTTAGCAGATAATGTTTTTCCGCTTGTTCTGTATGCAGTATAAATCTTTGATATGGTGCCTCTTGACACACCAAACACTTCAGCCACCTTGGTTACGGAAGCATCCACCATAAGAGCACCAACAATTTGCCCACATTCGAATTCACTTAGCTCTGACATTGTGCACTCCCACCTACACAGAACACAGTTCTAACAATGACTGACATATGCAACGTATTGAGAGATTGCACAGGTGTTGTTAGTAGTCAAATACAACAGCACAACCTAGAGGCTTGGCTAGAATCAACATTTACATTCAACTATGCATTTCATGAGGAGTTTCCATATTTTTGTCCGACCCCTGTACCTTATCTGCAATAATGACTTTGTACATATATGGTCATAAATATAATGAAACTTTTTCTTTCAATGATTATTGTCTGCAAGAAATAGCTGACATACTTTCTACATATGTTTTTACAGGATAATATCTAATATTGTTGGTTTGATTTTGGTCTAAAGTGAGTAATCAATCCACTTTATACTCTTATGCATCTGCAATACAGTATGGCCTTAAGTACTGTACATACAATACTGTATATCATTGACCAAGCCAAAATTGGGGCCATTTATAATCATTTCTAAATATTTGATGATTACATCTTGATCTTATTGGTAGATGATTTTCTTTATTAATTTAATGCCTCACTTAGGTAATGTAAATATTCAATTGTTAAATAATCCACATAAATATGTAAATCTTGAATCTGTTCAGTATAGTACATATTTTTATTGTGTACTGTATATTTTAGTGTAAATTTGATATTCTTTAGATAATTTTTACAATAAAAAATTCAAATGACATCAAACTTGTTAAGATAAGGGTTCTGATTGATGTAAAAATGTGCATTGATTTATTTATTTGTTGAATGTAATTAATATAATCATTTCATGAAAAGTCAATGACTTCTAACATATTTAATGCATGTAATACATACAATAAATATTTTGACAAATATATTACAGGATGATCGTTATTTTTTAAGCGGGTCCTTGGATGGAAAACTGAGACTATGGAATATACCAGATAAGAAAGTTGCTCTGTGGAACGAGCTTGATGGGCAGACAAAGCTTATTACAACGGTCAGTTTTTGTCAAAATGGCAAATTTGCCGTAATAGGTTCTTATGATGGACGATGTATTTTCTATTATACCGAAGTAAGACAAAAATTATTTGTTTTCTTAAACTCTTCATCTTGTATTAAAAATTGTTATTAATAAAAATAAATTTTTTTTACAGCAATTAAAATATTACACACAAATCCACGTACGTTCCACTAGAGGAAAAAATGCACAGGGTCGAAAAATTAGTGGAATCGAACCCATGCCAGGAGAAGACAAGGTAAAAATCTGAGAAATTTTATAAAGTATTATTGCTAATTTTAAATGTATGCAAATGTTTTTTATTTATTAGATTCTAGTCACTTCTAATGATTCTCGTATCAGATTGTACGACCTGTGTGGTCTCACTCTGTCTTGTAAATATAAAGGTTACGTCAATGTTAGCAGTCAAATCAGAGCAAGTTTTAGGTAATTTAAAGAATAATTTAGAGTTATTAGCCATTTATTCACCTGATACAATAATGTAAAACAAAATTTATTTCAGTCATGATGGTAAATATGTCATAAGTGGTTCTGAAAATCAATTTATATACATCTGGAAAACTCATCATGATTATTCAAAGTTTTCCTCAGCCAGGAGAGATCGTAATGATTACTGGGAAGGAATTAAAGGTAAACGAAAGTATTTTTTCAACATTTGAAACTTCGTTATTAACACAAATTTCTATTTCAGCTCACAATGCAGTAGTAACGACTGCCGTTTTTGCTCCGCATCCTCATCTGATTTCTTGTCAGTTGGACCAAAACGAACAGCACTGTAGTACAACCGATGGCTGTTATGTAATTGCCAGTGCAGATTTCAGTGGTGCTATTAAAATATTTATAAATAAACCAAAGACAAAGTCTTCTGGTGCAACGGAAATGCCTGCATCCTAGTCTATTAGTAATAATATCCAAACATTCTGTACAGATATGTGTATTAATTAATAATGCAATTCAAGCTAAAAAATTCTGTAAATTTAAATAATTTTGAATGTTAAATTATGGCATTGTGAAAAATTTATGTAAATATATTGCATATTTAGTACATACTGCAGCTTTTTATATACATTGCTGAACAAAAATATAACTGGGCTGGTTTTTGTTAATAAAAAGAATTCTAGTTAACGTCTTACTGTCTTTGGATTAACAGTATTTATTATATAATATTTTAGAGATGATGTTTCACAATTGGCAAAAAAAAATTTTTTTTTACAGTATTTACAATTGCTATCTTTGTAAGTATTATGAATGGAATGAATTTGGAATTACAAAAATTGTATTTATGTATATACAAATGTTATAAGATTACATATCATTACATTACCCTTGTACTAAACATAGGAGAATTTTTTATGAAGTCATCTAAACGTTCGCAGAATAATTCACTTGTAATGGGTTGACCAAACTGCGATTCTGGATTTTTTATTACATATTCAACATAAATCTGCAGGAAAAAAAATTTAGTTAAAAACAATTATTCATTTCATTTTTTTTTAAACCATAGATTACCTGACGATATAACTCGTGCAGTAATTCTCGAACATTTCCCGCGGCAACGTCGGTGTTCAATACAAATTTCAATCCGGAAGGTGTTTCATAAAAGTTTAATTTATACTTGCTTGTACGAAAATTCAAGAAACCATCTTTACTAAACAAAAAATGAGATATTGTAAGATTAATATGTAAAATAAAATGTTAATTATTATTACTGTATTGTTGTATTTTATTGTACAGTACATTTATATATAAGTCTAATATTTCTGATTAGATTATATAATGCAAAACAATTATTTTTAATATTTACCAATCATTTGGTGATATTTTAGCAACAAAAGACTTGATAGAAAAGATCATACCATACATCAATTTGAATTCCTATATTATAAATAAGCAAAAATTGGTTGTTATTGTAATCGTTTAAAAAATTTTAATTCAAATTCTGCATCAATAACACTTACTTCATCTCTTGCCATACCAAACTGCCTTTTTCTATTCCATTCGCGATAAAAAATGCACATACCATTTTTATCAAATATATAAAGATTATAAATAGTCATCTGGATCTAGTAAAACATTCAAAAGTAATTTTATTCATCTTACAATAGTTTGCATTTTTATTAAAACTATGAACTGATTAACTACATTTCTTTTATCTAACTGAATATTTTCTAATCGCTATAAACCAAAAATGTTGCCAAATTGTAGGGGGTTTAGATTTAAAAAAAATAGATTTGAACCAAAATACAGGGCATTTGATTCACTTAGTTGAATAGCTAATAATGTTTTCATCTTTGTACTTTAGTGATTATAATTTTATTATCATACAGTATAAATGTTGTATAATTATTAAAATTGTACAACATTTATATGTTTAAAATAAACTTGGTTAAGTGTTTAAGAAGAGTCATCATATAAAAACATAATATATCTAAAAGAAAATAATAGAGAGGTATTTTCATATCATATCTTGGGATGGGGTAAAGATTAACAAACAAAATTTGGCCTAGTAGCTTGTGTATAAGGGGCATTAATGCTATCATCCATTTCCCAAAGATATTTTGTGAAATATTATTTTTAAGAAATTATGATTAACCTCAAAAACATACTTTATGAAAATTTTACTTCTTTTAAAAATACTTGTAAATGTATAACTTTAAATTAATCACAAAAATTTTAATGTAATACAGAAAAAACATTAGAATCCATCTTTTTAACTCATTTTATTGTTATGCAGGGGTGGAAATCTTTTGTCTGAATCAGACTTTTTCTAATATAGATAAAATAAATTTTGATGGTGAAAGGTCAAAGGAGTGGGGAAATAGGGGTCAGACTTACTGAAGATGTTATTTGCTATTAACATTTAAAATTTTTAATAATAATAATAATAATATAAAGAGGCAAAGTTTGTAAGTTTGGTTGTCTCCAAAACTACTCATCCGATTTCAAAAATTATTTCACCAATATTTAGAATGGACCTTCAGAGTGGACATAGGCTGTATATTATTCCATTAAATATTCATATAAATTAAAAGATATCATCTAGGTAAGCATTATATTTATATTTTTGGTGGTGAGGGGCAAGAAGCATACGTATATGAGATAAGTAACTGCACGGCACAGTTGCGTGGTCGGCGAGATATGCAGTGCACGTGTCCGAACTTGTAGTATATAAAGTTGACACTGGGAACGCATGCACACAAGTTTGCTTTATTCGAACTCTTAGTCTTAATGTTCATTTTATGTTCAAATTTATATTTATGAATGATTTGAGAAGATCAAACTTATTTTTTGAATTTAGTAAACTAGAAGAACCCAGAAAGGATTACCAAAATGTTTGTTATTTATCACTTAGTGGTACTATGCACTAGTTAGTGGTTGCTGTGAATCTTAATTATCGTTATCCCAGTGTGGTAAGCAGATATCTAAAAATTTTCTAATTAGTCTCGAAAGAGGGGGGGGACCTAATTCTTGCACTCGGTGAAAACAGGTAAGATCGGCTATAATCTAATGATCTTAATCTGTTATTTTCGTTTGAGCAATGCTGGGCTCACCTGCTAGTTTTTAATAAAACTCATCTCTACCCACAGAATTAAGCTTTTTTGCCATTCAATTATAATTAAAAATAAAAAAGTTTTTTAAAATAAAATGTCATAACAGCTTTTACACAACTCACTGCTAAATTTTTTCTGTTTTGTCAAAGAAGGTCTTTTAATCTCTAACATTTTCAGCCATATTTAAGTGATTAATGCAATTTTTAGGGTATTTTTGGAATGTTTTACTATTTAAACTATAATTCTAAAAGTTAGCTGTTGATATTGTCTCAGCTAATACACTAATTTCATAAACTTTCATTAATGTATATTTATGTAAAATCAGAAATTTTTAAAAATAAAATTACATACTATACAGGTAGAAACTTTTCAATGGTATTGCAAATTAATACAATTCAAATAACTTAATTTCAAAATAACCAGAAATAAACTGGATAATAAACAATTCTTAATTCACATAATTTGTCAAATTAGCATCTACAAAATAACATCCAAGAAACCGAACAGTTTCATGGGCTGTAAAAGTGATACTGATAAAGAAATGGGTACAAATTCAGCTCCGAATGAGGCAGTCGGGACATTATTAGAGCTGTAGACCATGCCCAAAGGAGCAAAAAATGCCAAAGAAACCAATGGTCTACACATGACCATTCGTGAAATAAAGCCCACCAAAACCAGCTATTTGGAATTTTTAAGACCCTCAAAAATGGGTAAAATTTAAAAGTGAAAAAATCCAGAACTATTTCTTAAAACAATGCTAAAAGTCAACTGTTTTCCACTTTACTCAAGATGACTAAAATCTCATAAAATGTGAAAAGTGCCATTGCACCAACTACTGAAACATTATTGGAATCTTGTGCTCCATTAACCAAGTTACTTGTTAAACATATATTCTCATTCGAGGCAAATATGCCATCAAGGGTCACAATTACAGACATAGTTCATTTGACATTTTGGTCGTCTAGGGCAGTGTTCCGCAACCAATGTGCTGTCACAAGCTGAAAGGTGTGATGTGAACTTTTACATATTCTATTAATTTCAGGCTTCATTTATATATTTTTATCACAGTTGTTATGTTTCTTATGCTTCTATTTCATTCACTGATGAAATAAGATGATGTTAAAGCAATAAACACATATGTCGTCCCAGTACTCACTTATTCTTTTGGAGTTATACATTGGACTCACACAGATCTTGAGCAACTCCAAATTAAAACAACAACAACACTAAACGTGAACATCATCATCCTAAATCTGCCATAGAAAGATTAACCCTTCCACCTAAAGATGGCAGACGTGGCCTGATCGACATAGTTAACCTACACTACAAACAAATACAGACATTGCGAGAGTTTTTCTACAAAAAACAAGAAACATCAAAGTTACATAAAGCAGTAATTCTAGCAGACTCAAATAATACATTATTAAATTTACGTTCACAATGTATGGACACAACACAACATATAAACAGCATAGACACCATTAAGCAATCATGGGTGTGAAAGGTACTGCATGGCAGACATCCCTATGACCTGGCCCAGGATTTTGTTGACAAAACTGCATCAAACAGCTGGTTAGTGGAGAAGCCCCTTTGGGGAGACGGAAGGATTTATAATTGCCATACAGGATCAGGACATAAATACTAAAAACTACAGAAAACACATACTCAAAGATACAACAATCACAAATGACACATGCAGAAAATGTCACATCATGCCAGAAACTATACAACACATCACTTCTGGTTGCAAGCTCTTGGCACAGACAGATAATTTACATAGACATAATCAAGTAGCAAATACATCAAGAGCTTGCAAAGAAACACAAATTATTAGACATCAATGAACCATACTACAAATACTTCTCACAGACAGTATTGGAAAACAACATGCACAAAATGCACTATGACAGAGTTATAATCACAGATAAAACAATTTACCACAACAGACTAGACATCACACTCATTGACAAACACAATAAAATCACATACATTATAGACATATCTGTTCCAAACACTCACAATGTACAAAACACATGCACTGAAAAAAATCAGCAAGTACACAGAACTCGCCCAGAAAATAAGGCATCTACGGAGGATGGATAGGGTGCTTATTGTACCTGTCGTTCTCTCCTGTACAGGTATGATACCACACACACTACACAAAAGCCTGGGAACATTACAATTGAGTAGAAATACATACATCACACTACAGAAGGCCACTATATTGAATACATGCCACATTGTTAGGAAATTCCTGAATACAGACACACACACTGACACACTTATTTAATTTTAGTTCTGTTTTGGTTGCTGTGCCTTGACTCTGGTCCGGCATAGTACACAGCCACCGGTGTGAACCGAGTATAACTCACAAAACCCAACATCATAATAATAATAATAATAATAGGTTTATGGCATTACAAAATTTCACTAATAGTATCATATAATACATTTTTGAGGGGAATAACATTTTGGTGTGCCATGTTGAGTCATGTCAAGTCATAGGTGTGCTGCGAGTAGAAAAAGGTTGTGGAACACTGGTCTAGGGCAGTAATATCCAAACTTTTTTGATCAAGTACCCCTAAGACAAAAATAATTATAAGTTGTACCCCCTATAACAGGGGTGGCCAACAGTTTTTGTCCCTGGGCCAAATTGGAAAGATAACTTTTTTCACGGGCAGAACCAGAGGCTGCCCTAGGAAGATTTTGATGTGGTGCGAGATCTCATTGTGGTGTCACCCCATAGAGACTGAATTGTATATAGAGATTACAGATACATTTTTCACATTATCATGCTTTATCAACACTCTATGCCAGGGGGTGTCCAACCCGCGTCCCGCAGGCCACATGCAGCCCAAGGCAAGTTCCAATGCAACCCAATAAATGTGTAAACAAAACCGACAAACATTTTAATTTATTATTATTTATTTATTTAAACAGCATAAACTCAAAAAAGAAGTTTCACAAAGTCGTAAACCTTCATTCATATTTTATTTTTGAGTGGAAAGGAAATATTTTCAAATATTTGGAGATCTGTAAATGAGGAAGGATTACTAAATAAAGCTGGAGTTGTGACTCAAATTTGGGAAAAGGAGGGAAAGGAGAGAAAAGACAAAAGATAAAAAGTAGTGAGAAAGGTTAAATAGATCTTCTGTTATGAAAATATTGACCCTTAATTTTCCAACCTTTCTCACATCTTCATCTTTTGTCCTTTCTTTCCTTTCCCCGCATTTGGGTCTATAACCCACTGAGTCACAATTCCAGCTTTATTTAGTATTTCTTCTACCGTTGCACAATTTGGCTACATTGCACAAAATGTGGCTATGTTTTTTCTTCTTTTGTTTGATGTAAAAATTATTATTTGGTGCTTAGGCTACTTTTTTGGCTACATATTATTTATAAATATATTAGCTGAATAAAAATGCACTTTAAAATGGTGCTTTGTCACTTTTTATTAATTACAGACCCAAATAAAACAAATATTTGTGTTTTTCAAATAAATTTTCATTTGTCTTTTTTAGATAAACAAGGTAATAAATGAATTTATCTATTTCTAAGTAAAAATTGAAAGTGTCTGTAGAAGTAATTTTTTAAAATATCCTTTTTTGTGATAAAGTTTTAATACTTATTATTATAATCTATACATGTTAGTCCTTAAATATACTTGTATATTCAGCCACAAGTAAATATTATATATACTTGTAGCCCAAAACTCCTTGACTTCTTCCAATGTGGCCCACAGAAACAAAAAGGTTGGACAGCCCTGCTCTATGCTGTATTTACAAAATTTGTAATGGTGGGTTAACTCTAAACACACAGTGAGTCAGAATTTTTCATCAAGCTATTTGGACTTCAATGCCTAATATTGAAACATTGATTGCAGTTCACATAGATTCATTAGATGGGCCGGATCTGGCCCGCGGGCCTTATGTTGGCCATGCCTGACCTATAATATAATAAAATTTGCTAAATTTCCACTATAAATACATAATTTCTACTATCTGCAATTTGAATTTTTTCTTTGTATAATTGCAAGTGATCATGAGCCCACTTCTTCAGGAGGACAACTGTAAGATTAGACGGACTGTGGACAGGACACACATACAGTATTTTGAAGAAAAACTTGGCATACCCCACTTTGGAGACTGCTGGTCTAAGGGATTTGCAATTGCAGCTATGAATGAAGGGTCATTCAGAGCTGCAATCTTACCTATTGATGTATGTACACTATCTACCACAAAGTACTTGGACACCCCTGCAAACAGCAACATACAGCAACATGCGGTGTTCTAATACATGTCATGACTGCTGCAGATAAAAATCAAGTGGGAAGGAAAATTGGCATCAGTTGCATGCAAGATGCCACGCAGTTTGGATCTGTCTGATTTCAAAAAAGGTGTAATCATTGGTTATCACAGAAATGGCCGTTCCATACGTGATATATCCAGTGAGCTGAAGTACCCAAAATCGACAGTGGGCTACATGATTCTCAAATGGAAGGTAAGTGGTAATGGTCAGAATAAGCCCCGACCAGGCAGGGTCACAAAACTGGGAGTTAGAGACTGACGGGTGCTCTCCAGAGAAATTCAGAAGAAACACACCCAACCGATGGCCCACATCCATAGGGAGTTTCAAATGGAAGCTGGGACTATTGTTTCGATGAATACCATCTGTAAGGAAGCCATCTGCTCGGTTATCATGGACATGCTTCTGCCCACAAGCCTTTCATCACTAGGACCAACAGCGCTGTTTGGCTAGTTTGGTGCAAAGAACATAAACAGTGGACTGTAGAACAGTAGAAACAAGTTCTCTGGAATGACGAATCCAGGTTCACCCTCTTCCATTTGGATAGCAGATTCTGGGTTTGGCGTCTGCCTGGAGAACGCCTCCTGCCAGAATGCATTGTGCCAAGAGTGAAGCTTAGCAGAGGTGGAGTTATGGTATGGGGGTGTTTTTCCTGGTATGACCTGGGACCCTTGGTCACAATTGACGGTAGGCTCAATGTCAATGCTTACTGCACTATTTTGGATAACCATGTGCTTCCTACGTTGTGGCAGTTTTATGGGTTGGACTCATGTTACTTCCAGGATGATAATGCCAGCTGTCATGTTGCAATGACCACCATTGCTTGGCATAGTGACAATGAGGTTAAACAAATGGATTGGCCTGCTCAGAACCCAGACCTGAACTCTATTGAGCACCTCTGGGACAAGTTGGAGTGTTGACTGAAGGGATGTCCCACTGCCCGAAATTGGTGAAGGAACTCATATGCCTTCTCAAAGCCAAGTGGAAGGAAATATCGCCAGTCGTCATACAAGGACTAGTGGAGAGTATGCCCCTTCTCTCACAAGAAGGGTCACAGCTGTAATCTCTGCCTGTGGAGGTTCCACCAACTATTGACGATGAATAAACTTCGTTTTTCTGTTTTATCACAGGCGTCCAATTACTTTCTGGCAGATAGTGTATGTGTGTATGTATTTATATATGTATGTATGTTCACTTATTCATCAATGCCCATGGGCTGTTGGTGTCATTCAGAGCTAGAATCTTACCCTGTATTTTGTTGACAAAAATGCATTTATGGATTAAGAAATCGCCGTTTTAGAGTATGCCCACGACCCTTAATTTACGCACGAGAGTGCAATCTTTTCACGACAAATCATCAATTACTTAATGTGTTGTCAGTTGACGTCATAATACATGGTCTCGTCTTATGGAAACAACAAGGAAATTAACTCAATCCAATAATATCCATATCTTAACGTGTTTTATTAATTGTTATTAGCACTATATAAGTTTAATACAGTAATTACTTAGATTCTGTAAACATAAAAATCCTAATTGTACATAAAATAAAACTTACCTAGCGACTCTTCCTACGGCGAATGGACGACGAATGAAGTGTTGCCAATCGTTCTTCTTCCACATTTCGAGAAAATTTATTTGAATAATAATTTTAATAATAATAAAATCTAATTTAAATCTTATAAATGTAATTTAAACTAAAACACAAAAAATAAATAGAAAAAACAAAAATTTGTAAAACAATATTACGCAGTTGGCAACAATTATTTTATTTTTTAAAATCGTCTGCTTATCTCGAAGAAAACAAAATGGAAATTTCACAAAATTTCCGAGTTGATAAAATAAAATCGAACATCGAAGAATTAAGCCGCGGTATTTTTATATATATTTATAAATTAAAATATAAACTATTTTTTAAAGGAATAATAATAATAATAAATTTCAGTGGGGCATTTTAACTTCATGGGGCTTAGGCAAATTTGAGTTGGGGGCCCATGCACGAGATTTTGAGATGTTAGTTATTTTTCTACGGGGGGAGGAAATATTTTCTTATAAATATCGCTTTGGGGCTTCTGGCAATTTCCCATTTTTGTCCATAGAATAACGCGCCACTGGTCAATTTCTTTTTGATTTTACGCTGTTAAACCCATTTTAAATTGAATTTATAAATATTGCGCGTGTAAAAGATATGATTTATTGTAATAAACTGTTATAATAATTCACTTGCTAGTCACCATCTTGTGAGAACGCTCAGAAGTAAATTTATTTTTTAACTGATTCCATTCTGTGGTACTAGGATATTTTCTAGCAAGCCCATTATGGGTTCGGCCGGGCCCATAATGGGGCGGCCGAACTCGTTTTTTTTTCCGGGTATCAATATGCCATGTGCAATTTTCTTGTGTGTGTGTAGTTGATAGCAATCTTTTGTCTTCTTGTAATAGAATAATTCATTGCAAGAAGTAAAAAATGTGTTGAATTATAACATAATTCGTAATAAGAATTATGGCAACTTTCAATATAACATAACTGGCAGAACTACCGCAGTCGGACCAGTTATTTGAAAATAAAAAAATTTTAATCATAGAGAAGTGAATAGCTCCCAATCAATTATATTTCTTTCAGATTAAACTATGGTAATCAAAATCTTCTTTCATACAGTATCAAAATTAAATTTAAAAAGTATGTTGTTTAGGGAATAAGTCAACAATTTCAAGAAACTATAATTTATAATACATTAACAAAATTTTTCAATTGACACATTTAAAAAGAAAAAGAACTTTAAAAGTTTATATTTCAAATTTGTGGGGCTGAATATTCCAAAATAACATTTATCAATTCTATATTTAATATGAATAAACAGAAAAATGTTATTTTGCAGGCTGTTCTATTGTCTGAAACTGAACAGTAATTAAAATGCATTAATATTTATCAAGAAATTTTTTGGATCAAATAATGGATCCATGACTTCTTTTCTATCTATCATTCTTTGAAAATGTTGACAGTATTGTTGTTTCTTTCTTTTTTTTATTTCCCGTCTTTATACTGTATACTCCTTACCCAATGTAACAGAATAATCCTAATACAATAAAGTTTATTGATGATGATGATATCCCCTCTTTCTTTCTAGATATTTTGTCATCCTTTTTCCCTTTGTCAATTTTTTTTACTTCAATTTTGCATCTGACATCTTCCTTTTTTATCTTGTCTTTTCTTCTTTATTTCTTAAAAATTTCTGTATCTTATTTTTTAGTCAATGTCCATGTTTCAGATAAATATGTCAAAAGCAAGATAAAATAATTCTTAGATGACATAAAATATTTAACTTTTTATTCTTAAAATCATGATTAATTTAAATCATGTATTAATGCATTTATTTCATATTTTACAATTATCATTACACTATTAAGAATTGCTATGCAAAATTTATGATATGATTTTTCTTGTAAACTTGATGTTTTTGAGAAAGATTTTTTAAAAAAGAATGATATACTCTCTACTGTTGTAATAAATTCATCTTTCTTCATATATTTACAGTTAAACAAAATCTTGAAAAAGAAGTGCAAATTTCTTATACAGCCAGAAGAAATTTGGAAATGCAGGTTGAAAGAGGTATAGTAAAATATTTATTTTTCAATGATTTTTTTTATATTAAAAAACAATATCTATCAAGAACTTAAAAATATTTTAATAATAATATTTATTACTATTACTTTAACAATTTATAATTTAAATTTCAGCTAGAATAAAATTTAATCAAGTATCTGATAATCATACTAAAATGGAAGGTAAATTATAAATACTGCTAAATTTTAATTGTTTTTGTAATATACATTCAAATTTAAAAAAAAAAATTTTTTCTGCAAGTCAAATCTTATTTTGGACATTGTTATTAATATTGTAAATAATTTTCATACATGTAAAATACCTAAATATAAGTCTATTGTCAATTTAAAATTAAATTAAACATTTTTGTTTATCAGAAACTTAGTTTAGTTTTCTACTCTTCATTTTTATTTTTGAAAATAACATTACTTCAATTCTTTAAACAATATTTTATAATACAGTAGAACCTCGAAAACTCGGCTCTCGATAACCCGGCACTCCGGATAACTCGGCCACATCCTGGCAGGGCAAAAAAATCCTTAGTTAATTAATTTTCATTATAGACAGCTTTATAAAAGTATAAAAGCTCTCATAAAGTATTTTTCTGAGGTCTGTCTTATCAGGTAAATTACTGTACATAGTGCATTCATTAATTTTCATTTTCATATAGTAAAGGCTCTATGCCTTCATAAAGGACGTACTTTTCCTTTGTTTAAGGGTATTTGGGCAGTTTATTCTCTGTTATATTCTCAAGTAAACAATACATACAAGTACAGTACAGTATTTTCTGAGGAAACACTCGTACTTATTTTTTTAACCCCATTCCCGATAACCCGGCATTTTCACAAACTCAGCCACCCTTCGGTCCACATTAGGCCGAGTTTTCGAGGTTCTACTGTATTTTAAAACAGCAATTTCATATGTAATTAAATTTTTGAGTAAAGTTCTCATGAGTTTATAGAGAGATAAATTTAGTTTATTCTAAAAATTTATCTTAAACTTGAAATTAATTATTATAGTTACAATATTGGGTCTTATATCAATTATATTAACCAACTGTTGTATGATTTAAGGATAAGTTTAAAACATTAACTGTAGAAAATTTTTTAATTACAGAAACATTTAAAGTTGCAAAATTTAAAGCAGAACAAATGGATAATTTATGTGAAAGGTAAGGCTTGAGAAATAAAAATAATCATTTTCTCATATACTTAAAAACCAACAATATCAAAGTTTATTAGCTTACATCATTTATCACCTTCTCAAGTACTTTTGGGCAACCAAGACCATCATCAGGAGAAAGAACACTGAACTAATTTGACTGCAAATTTAAATTATAATCGGACAAAAATACATAAAAAAATTAGTATATATATATTTAAATTAAAATGAAAGTGTTAATTAAAACAAATGAATGTGAAAGAAGGAGTTAAGAGGAGTGTTCAGTAACAGTAAAGTGTTAAATTAATTAAATTTAGAAATAGTGTGCCATGAGATTGAGGAAAGTTACTAAATAACTTTCAGATTACATGAGAGTACTAAAGTAAATTTGTCTTTTCTTTTCTAATTAGTAATTGGATAAGCAAACAGACTTTCAGCATTTTATTGGATGGCCTGATGATTAAAATTCACCAGGTCTTTATCATACAAAAAAGTTTATCCTTTGTTGAACAAGTATAATTATTATGGTGTGGTAGAGTATATCCTACTCAGTTAATTGTGGTACCTAGTGCTATGCCTGACAGCTGAATGGCTGAGACAGTTAATTAAGGAATGAGTCTACTGATCTGGAGGACTTGGATCAGATCTGGGAAAGCAATTGCAGGAATTGTTTGGGAAACTGCCTTGAATATGTCAGGCCTCATCTCTCACCATTCAGCCAATCCCATTGTGGGCCTGGTCAAGCTCATGATATATATATGGAAAAAAAACCCTCTTACTGCCCACAGGGCAAAAAGAGTAAAAATAAGTTACTGGTTGCAGTGTTTGTGAGGAGTGGCTGATGTCCTTGACAGTAATCATCTTTGAGGAAGGTATACAGATGGTGTCACACTATGACAAATGTCTGAATTTATACAGCAATTATGTTGAAAAATAGTTTATGTATGTGTGCAACTTTTGCATATAATAAATAGTTTTCCTTTTTCCCTGTTTTATTTCATGCCTTTTGGGCAAGAAATAAAACAAAAGGTTATTTCCAAATAGTCCTCATATTTTCATTTAGCAATTCTCTGTAGGGTATATGCTAATACATAAGAAATTACAGTAAGATGTATCCATTTTATGTGATTAGAGATAGACTAAATATACATAAAATCAAAAATGATTTTTTTTATCGATAGTAAAACTTTTTTGTAATAAAAACTATGTAATTTCATATTTTATGGGTGAATAATTTCTAGAAATTTATTTTTTCATATTTTTCTTTAGTGAAAATAACAGAAATCAAGAATTGAGAAGACGAATAGATGAAATTAAGCAAAAACTGAAAGAGGAACAAAACAGCCAAATTGAAAACCTGTAATTATTTCAATTTTCGTAAAGATATTTTGTTTATTAATAAAAACTACATCTATATTTTATATTTTTTGTTTTCAGTTCAAAATTTGAAGAAAAACTTGATAGCCTGACTAAAAAATTTATCAATAGCATTTCATATTATGTAAGTATAAGAATACAAATTTTTTGTTTCCAACAATTCTTAATTCTATAAATATTGGATTTTCTAATGTAGAGTGTTACAATATCGAGGGAACTTTTAGGAACACAAAGATCAATTAATAAACCATCTGTTTTTAATACATATCATATTCTGATAAAACACATTTCTAGTGTATATTAATAATGAGATTTGTCTCGTCATTCTTTTCACAAAACATTTACAATTCAAAGAGAAAGACTTCAAGACTCAAATGAACTAACAGCAAATGTATAAATTATAAAAATCTCATACTTTAATATTTATTGCCAAATGATCTGCTTAATTTTATTGGACTTAGTTGCCTATCTTTAGCCAAATTGCTTTGATTTTGTTCTTTTTATCACTATATCAGTGTATTTCTATTAATAGGACTTATCATACTGGTGTACAAGATTGCAGACTCACAGTTAAACAGATTAAAATTGTTTTATTTTCAATTACCATGTAATTGAAAATAAAACAATTTTATTTGAGATTGCAGACTCACAGTTAAACAGATTAAAATTGTTTTATTTTCAATTACCATGTAATTGAAAATAAAACAATTTTATTTGAGATTGCAGACTCACAGTTAAACAGATTAAAATTGTTTTATTTTCAATTACCATGTAATTGAAAATAAAACAATTTTATTTGAGATTGCAGACTCACAGTTAAACAGTATGATAAGTCCTATTAATAGAAATACACTGATATAGTGATAAAAAGAATAATTTTGATTAAATTAAGGACATAGATGCATATTAATTAAATGCTTTGATTTTGATTAAGAAACCTTAATATAGCCTAATAAAATCTGGCAGATCATTTAGCAATATTAACAGTAAATGTAAATTTTATATTAAAAAAAATCATCTTATTATTTCATCAATATTCATTCTATATCATCATTGCAAATTTTTCTTTGTAATTTCTTTTCAATCATTGCAATTTAATTTTAAGCTCTCAATCTGGAAAATCCTAAGCAAGACTTTTTCGTGTCAATCATGTCACTCAAACCCACAATGAGAAAAAGCAATTGACTTATCTAGGTCAATTTGGACTTATAAAAATTTATAATCTGATCAGACTTGAATCTGGATCCTTTAGAGTGGAAGCTAGTGCTTCTTTGCCTCAGTCATTGTCTGTTAGATGTCAGTTATAGAGCATTTATTTACATTAAGTTTTGTGTTTTCATATTATTAAATTTTTTGGCTGAAATTTTATTATGCAAAACAGAAATGCATACACATTCAAAATAAGCTCTAACTGTAGCTACACATCTGCCTATATCCATATCACTTGTCAAATCAGTCCTGGAAGTTATTTTTGAGATTTATTTATGCAAGTACTTTTAATATGATTTTCATTACATTAATAGCAGTGGTAGATACAAACGGGCTTAAGCTCTCTTCACTGACATTAAAAAAAATTAAAATTTATTAGTTCAAACTTCAAAATGTTTTTAAAAATATGGTTTATTGGACTATCTGCAACACAATTGTCATTCACATGTTAATAAAAGATACTTATTAATTATTCAAATATTTTTAATATGTGACATGGGCCCTTTGGCTCCAACACTGATTAACAGTGTAAATTCAGTTTATTTTTGAGTCTAGTTGAAGTTGCCACCTTTTCACATCATCTAAACTGGAGATTATAATGAAAAAAAAAAAAAACTTGCCATTGTGAAAAACAAAATAAAATATTCTGCAATTGCTTTTTATCTTATGATATTGTATAATATATATATAAAAATAATATAAAAAGAGTTTTTCACTTATTAATTACAAATAAACATACCTGTAGTTAGAGAAAGTTGCCTACCTGAAAAATATATAAAAAGAATTTAAAGTTTATATTTTATTGTTTCCTTTATTTCTTATTTTAGTGTTTTATAAAGATGTTTGGTTGATTTTTAGTTGGCATTATTCTTACAATAAATATTCAAAATTTAAATTCTTAGGGAAATAATAAATTGTCTACTTTATGTGAAAATTTCAGACATTCAAAACTAAAATATAAAAAGGCATGTAATTTTAAAATTTATTTAATGAAGATATAAGTTAATTTTTAGATACTTTGTTCTTTATGAAATTGGTTTATTTTGATGAGATAAGGAAACACAACATGAAGTCAATTTGTTAAAGGACTTCTTTACATGAAGAAAACCCATGCTGCTAGCTGTTGATCATGTGTAAACTCAAAATTACCTACCAGTATACAGTGCATCCAGTAATCATTAGTGGGCCAAAAAGAAATTGAAGAAACAAAACTTTAAAAAAAGTTTCAAAACACTAAAACTAGTACAGTAATATCATAGTGTTATGAATTTTTATGATGTTAACTGAATATTCAATAATAAATATATCTTCTATGCATTCAAAGCTAGAACTATTTAGAATAAGTAAGACAAAACTTTTCACACTTTGTTTCTAGCAGTTTAATCACTAAGTACAAACGTTTTCGGCTGTTTTGAATGGCCTTCTTCAGGTACAATAAGGTCGGTTGGAACGTCGATTAGCAGATATTTAGATGCTTTCACTGTTTACAAAGGTTACTAGTGACATCATTGTTGATAATAAAGTTTAGACGATATCAACATTGTTAATTTTGATATTATTATCTAAGGTGTGCAAATGGTGTGCTATATTATCAAGAATGACATCACTAGTAAGAAGAAACCTTTGTAAGCAGTGACAGCATCTGAATATCTGCTAACCGATGTTCCAACAGACTTTATTGCACCTGAAGAAGGCCATTCAAAATGGCTGAAAATGTTTGTACTCAGTGATTAAACTATTAGAAACAAAGGTTTTGTCTTACTTATAATAAATATATCAAGATATCGTATTTTTCCTTTTTTTTTTTTTGTAATTGAATTACAGTCAAAAGTTTTTGTATTGATTTTAGATAGAAGGAAATTAATTGCATCAATTCTGTGTATTTATTTTATCTAGTTGATATAAAGTTAAAACCAATGGTCTATGTTTTACATGAATGAAATTAATAATTAAAAATATTTATTTGAAGCCTAGTGTTTCTGTGACAAATAGGAACTAAAGGGTAACTAATTATATAAGATAAATGAAGTGTGCAATGCCATAATGTTGTAAATGCCATTTTTTTCTAAATACATTTTATTGAAGAATTGAATTCTAAATGCAGTGTTTTCTGCCACAAAAGAATATTGTGGCAATATTGGCAGTGTAAGTAGCTATATTTTGAATATGAATTTATGTGAAAATATAACGTTTAAAGTGCCAGAAACAAGCTTTTGACATTTTACATGCCAAAAGTGTGACTTTTGGCATGCAAAATGTTGTGGCTTATATTTACATCATTTTGATATTCCATAGAATTTGTAACCCAGTGAGTTTTTACCATTTTATTCTAAAATTGTAAAATTCATTCAGTAGAAAAAATGTTTTTTACCTCTCCTGAAGTTTCTTTTTTGGCATTTACAACATTATGACATTGCACGCTTCAAATAATGTCAAAATAAATGTACAGTACAGTACATTTTTCTCACTGATCATAAAACAATCACAAAAAATGTTTGTTTATATTAATATTACTTTGAAATAATCAAACATTATCCCAGGTAATTTACTATTAAATATTGCACTTTTATCTACTTGCTCAAGTCTATTGTTAGTCAAAACTTTTGGCAATTCATGTCAAAATTAAGTTAGTTAAGTTCAATCTCTAGAACTATTTACCAAACAGATCTACCAATAAGTTTCTTAATCAATAATTCAAATATTTGGTTAAGTTTTAAACTAACTGTTTTAAATTGTGTAATACAATTCCAAAGCTGGAGAAATCTTAATTAAACCAAAATTGCACAGCCAAATTTTCAAAACCAAACTGGCACATAAATTGGAACTTTATAAATCTGGTAAGAGGTAAAGGATGGATGTCCTTCCTGAGATATCCTAGACAAATCATTTATGGAAAATTCCTTATCCAAACACAAACTTTGGTCCCCAACTCCAGAACAGGAGGCCGATATCTTTACTACCTTGGCTATCTCACTATCTGTTCAGAGAATTACAATGCTAAATTCATCCTTGTGATTCTCTCCAAATTAAACATCACAAACATATATTTCTATGTTTTTTGTCAACTCCAGCACATAGATTATGCACCCATGTCTTAAGTTTTAAGCATTGAATCATGTTTTTTTCACAAACTTCTACACAAACATTACAAAAACAATCGCTTTTCTTTTTTTTGGCTTTTCTTTAATTTTCATTGTTTGTATCTTTCAACTGATCATTTCTTTTTATTTTCTGTTCTTGCCATTGAGCCTCTAAAGTGTATAAAGATAAGGAAGGGCTATCTTTCATGAATTTATAGAATTGTTTATTCTCTGCAATTCTTTTTGTGTTAAAACAATGTGGTAATGTATATTTTTCTGCCAATTGAAGTGCCAGTTTAGGTCAGTTATAGGAAGCCCAAAGAAGCATGATTCCAAAGAACATGATTAATTAACTAACTCTTTCTTCACATTTTCAGTCAGATTTTTAGACCTTCCAAATTTTGATTTTCTTATTTAATCCTCAAAGATGACTTTGTAGAGTTGGTTTAGCAATTTCATATTGTCTGTGTGCTTCATTAAACCCAATTTCACTACTACATAATTTGCCTAATGCCTCATCCATATCTTATTGTTTCTGACTATTATAAATTCATTTTGACACATTTATGGTCTATAAAAACAAAAACATCAAAATCAAAACAATATTATATGTTATTGAATGCATTGTCTTACTTCTATTAACACTTGGCAGGTAAAAGTTAATAACAGAGAGAATAATTCCTTAAATCGTACCAGTACAATTTGGGAATCTTATGCGGCTATGACTTAAGATGCAACGAATTACATTCAAATAAACATAAGAAAACACTGAATAAAGCTATTACTATTTTGTTTCAAGTAAACAACTATTTAGATACTACAGAATGAACACTTAAAAAGAAACACAAATTTATCAATAATTTACTTGCTACAAAGCTACCAAATATATATAGAAAGTTTTAAGAAAACAAGAGTAAACTTATTTGTTGTGAAAATTTGTTAGTACGCCATCAATGACAGATACTACGTTAACCAATATGATTGACTGAAGTGTACATCTTATTGCTACTAGAACCACTATTGCTGCAGTATTAATTTCAAAATTTAAAAGGTACGATTTAGGCAGTGATACAACTTGAACAACCTTACCCTAATTTCAGCCAATTATTATTGTACTCATATTATATGCAGTATGATATGAGTACAATAATAGCTGTATACTAATATATACATATAATACAATATATTATATGTATATATTTTGCTATTATTAGAGAGATTCATCTTTAGAACAAGAAATAGTAGAAACAGAAAAGAAACTTGAACAGAATTTGAAAAGAGGTAAGAACAGAACTTACTTTCGATATTAATAAATTTATTTTTAATTTAAAATATACCTGATAATTGTTTTATATTATTCCTACAGTTGAAAATGTTGAAAAAAAAATTTCTGATGTTGTCAGTGAGATTGAAAATTTGAATGAGGAAACAATATCTGATGAAGGGGTGCCATTTGAACAAAGAAATATAATATGGTTTGAATATATTTGTATTATAATTGAACATTGTCTATTGTAATGTAATATCAATACACCATTCATGTGTATTTGCCTGTGTTTTCATACTTTATGGTCACTCTGTATAATGTATAAGGTTAAATTATTTATATTAATATGTAGAAATATTGATATCTTAAATCTGATATTAAAGTCAAACAATTGCTGGATCATATTGGGCTATATTACTTAGCATTTAATTAATAGCAGTAGTAATATAACCTGATTAATCCAGCAATTGTTGGGCTTTAATTGATATTAATACATCAAGGAATACATTTTGTTCCCATAATATTTTAAGAATGTATAAAGTGACACATTTTTGTTCATTTCTGCAATAATACCTGTAAGTCAAAATATTCCTTTAAGTGGAGTAAATAACTAGATAAAACAACTAACTTTTAGAATTGCTGTACAAAAAGTATCATTTCATTCATTTTATATACCATAGAACCAGTGGCGTGCCGTGACATTTGATAATAGGGAAACTGTGTTTCTGTAAGAAGCCGACATCCAAGGGCAATCAGTCAATTGCGCGTCAGTGATGGTCTAGGGTTTGTATTGTTTATTTGATAAGCCAGTAAAAAACATAGACTTCTCTAAATGCATTTTTAATATTGCAATTACATTCTGAATTGCTAGCCGTGATATAAGAGCTACAATTAAAAATAAAATAATAAAAACTTACTTGGTGAAATAAAATGTGTGGTTAATGTACCGATACACACCTGGTACAAAATATTTTTCAATTGTACGAATATACTTTTAAAGAAAATTATAATTAAATATAGCTTTGTAAAGAAATGTACATAAAAATATATTATTCTTTACTTTTTAAATCTTAAAACAATGCACTTAGTCAAATAGCTCCCTACGAGTGGCTAATGGATGGAATCGAAGACGGTTGCAAAGTGCGAATAAACGCGGACTGCCAAATCCCCAGTGCGCTGATACCGGTCAATATCAAATACCTCTTTTGTCGCATCACTAGTATATCTCAAAGGATGCGACAAGGCTGTTGTAGATTTTAAATGTTTCTCACCATAGCTGTAAAAATCTAAATTTGTTAAACTTAATAGTCATTTGTTTTCTAACTAATTCTTTTTACGACCAGGTGTCCACGGAATTTTCCAAAATTTACAACTTTTCAATTTACAACTGTCATTGAATTGTAAAAATTTCTCTCTATTACATTAATAATATGAAGAAATCAGTCTCCACTGTACTTGGCTAGAGATGGTTCGGTTAAGCTTTTGTTTAAGTAAAATTTTGGCTCTTTCATCAGGGTTTTGTTTATGTTATGTCCCCAATTCCCTAATCGCTTAATTATTTAACTACTTCTTAAGTAGAAATAGATCGAAACCAGTTACTTTGTACTCGAATATTTGTAGTCTTGGAAAAAAAGTGGAAAGACAAATTTTTATGACAACGGATACGTAAATCGTAAAATTAAAGAAAATAAATTCTAGAGCTTTTTCTGTAACTGGTGCATCTCTCTCATTCATTAAATTTAGTTGTAAATGACACTGTCAAAGTAATAGTTAATTTTTTAACAATTATANTTTATAAAAAAAATTGCAATTTATATAAATTTTTTAAAGTGCACAAATTTCTTTCAAATGACCGTTAAAAGTTTATTTTAGCAAATGAATCTTTAATGTCACTGCCTATAGAACAATCTGCCAATAAAAACAAAATGCGTTTAACAAGTCAAACATCACACAATAAAACATTTATATGAGACTGGGACTAAACTTTTTTTCTCAGTCATGGCTAATGCATTTCTTTCATTATTTTAATGTGTGCCATTTATTTTAGTGAAAAAAATGTATTATTGAAAATGATTACTGGTGGGTTTGAGATCCCATAGACAACCTTTGCTTACTTGGACCACATGCCCATTGGTGGACATCAAACACAGCAACACATACAGTACAAATCTTCAAATCAGCTATGATTCTCAATTATAACAAAGAAAAATCTATTGTTCTTTCAGATCAGATGGCTGGATTTTTGCTTTATGTTCAAAGAACTAAAATAGTGGAATTGTTTTCCATCCAATAACAGCTACAGTTGTCACCAATGCAATGTATTTTTATAACAATGAGCAATAAAAGAACACAGATCACAAAATTTAAGGAAGAAATTGTCAAAAGGTTAGTCCTTGAAAATATGTAGTAAGAAGAAATGTCTGTAGAACAAATGAAAGTATCTTCTAAATCAAAGCAAATTTATTTATTGAAGGAAGCTGAAGGGCAAAAGAAATGAAGAGATACAATGCCTGTTGAAGAGGCATTGTATCTCTTCATATGGTAATGCTTCTTCATATGGTAATGGAAGCATGGCAATTTCAGTTGGCATTATCATAATGCCAACTATGAAAATGCCATGCTTCCAACATGAAATTGCCATGCTTCACCAGGAAACGTCAAAAAGTGAACACAGTGTGTAAAATGTGTAATATTCCAATCTCTCATGTTCAAATAAAACACGAAATTAAATAAATATATTCAGTTTCCAGCAAGTTTACTTGTCTTATTACATCAAAGCCTTTTCATTCGATACATATTTTTTGTATTTGAACAAATATATTCTTTTCAATGACCTAATGCCACTGCTTTATGCCAGCACTCAATTACTGATAAGTAAAACACATTCCATATTTTACAGCATATAAGACACAATTTTTGTCTAAAAACAAGGCCCAAAAAACATCCTACATCTTAAATGTGAAGTATAGGCTAATGAATTTCCCAAATGACCTTCAATAGGCTACAGATAACCTCTACCTAGTCCAATCTTGAATAAAAATGTTAGTTTAATTAAACATATTATTTCCTATAGCTATGCAATTTTTGCTTGTATTTATGTCGAATATTTTAACAGTAAATTTTAACTGTAAGTTTCTTTTCTTAAACTCCTCTTTTTTCCTGATAAATGTAAGTGTGGTCATCCTAATTTTATTTTTAAACCAGAATGGAGCAAAAAAAAAAATATATCAGGGCCAAGTGCCAAAGGCATGGGATAGCTTAAATACATTTTCCCCAAAGTATGCTGTACCAAAATAGCAGCATGTCTTATATGCTGTAAAATACAATGAATTGTATCCACTGGAAAATTTACAATATTAAAGCCAACAATAAAAATGTCCATTGATAGTCATTTGACATTCAACATGTTAACTCCATGTTCAGTTATTTCTATGTTTAGAAAGAGTAAATTAATAAACAGTTTAATTATTAGGAACTTGTGATCTAAATAATGATGTGCAACTGGCTAAGCAGTTGCTCTTACCATTTAATTGGTGTTCCTTTATCTGAATACAAATAATTTCCTTCAACACTTCCAATATAAAACTTAATTACGTACAAATATTTTTAAATATAATTATTGCCTATTAAAATATATCATTTTTAAAATGTTTTGTTACAGTCTGCTCTGCTGTCTTCATTTATTTTTTTCATTATTTGAGAGAAATTTTTTAATCTTTGTGAATATTTTTGCAAAATACAATAGAGAAGTCTATAGAAAGATACTATAAATAAAACAAATGTAATTTCATTAAGAGAGGATCAAAAGAAAAACAACAGAAAGCACTGCAATGGAAGTAATTATTTAATGTATAGTCACCAATCATGTGTAGTTTTCAAATGCATTTGATGTTTTCTTAAGATAATTTGAGCAATACTAGCTACTGTACATCAGCTAGTATATAATAAAAACAAATGTGAAATTGAAGTTTAAAATCATCAGTTAAATTTCAAAAAATCATTACAGTTTACAGTTTTTATAAAAATTTATTCTTTACCTGAAATATTTACAATTTTCAAAATACTTAAGTTAATATGATATATCAATTTTTTTAATTAAAACTCTCATAATAAATTATTTTAAATTTATATATAAATTACATATATATGTATATACTGTATGTAATAAATTTTTACAACAATGTAATAAGATAGTGAACATTTATATATCACAATACCATTTATTAATTGTAGGGTGAATACTTATCACCATTTATAAGAAATAATCATTTCTTTTATTATCCAGAAATTAATCAGATAAAAAATGATACTGCTTAACCATAATAAAATAAAAGAATTGATTCCTTTAAATTCTAATTGAAATGCAAAAAACAGCCATAACATTTGACCACATAGCCATAAAAGAAATAAATGTAAACCTTTCTTTACAGACATATTTAAAAAGGGCAAGACTATTGGCATCAAACAGAAATACCATAAAAAATACTGAGATGTGCAAACTTTATTTAAAGAAACAAATACGACTGTCTGTATAAAAATACAAAATGATAAATCCTTTTCACTGTTAAAACTAATCGATATACCTATTAATAAAACCATTTGAGGTAGGAATGTAAGAAAGGATAGCCATTTATGATTTTCGTCATCTAACAAATATAAAAGATAAAAAAATGGAGAAAAATTATGTCTTATATCTTTACGAGTCAAATGATAAAGAAAAGCAGCATCAATGTACTCCATTTTGTACATTTTAAAAGCGAGAAAAGTAGGCAATATAAATGTAATAGCAGCAGCACTTGCAAATGAAAAATGCTTTTTGTTTGGTACCAAATATAAAATCTTTTTCATATTGGATTTATTTGATTTTTCACTCAATCTTAAATATATAGAGAGAGCATATATAATTGGGTAGAGTTTGAAATGCACAGAAAATCCGTATACTAAGCCAGCATAGAATATTTTGTTATTATGTAAAAGTTGTATTGTTAAAAGTATGAGACAAGACATAATAGATTCAGCATTTCCACGAGTTGATACCACTGCAGGCAATGGATTATAAAGCCACAGCAAAGCACAGCAGAGTGATGATAAGTCATTCAATCTTTTTTTTGAAATTTTGTAGATCAGATAACCAGTATTAACATCAAAAACTGAAAACAATATTTTCCCCCATAATTGATGTAAGTAAATATTAGGTGTTAATAAATAGGCTAGAAATGGTGTATAACGATAAGTGTGTCTTTTAAATGGAGAACTTCCATTTACAACAAATGATGCACCATCGGTGAAAACATGATAATCAACATCTGTAAATTTAACTTCAAAATATTGATCTTGCCATTCTCCATAAAACAGCAACATTAAACGAAACATTAAAGCAAGAATAAAATGTTGAAATGGAGATATCTGTTGAATAATATCAATTCTCTGGAAAAGTGTTTCTTGCTTTTTATTCTTCATATTAAATACTTATGAAAATTTTCAGCCTCTGAAAATAAAAAATTTCTTATGAAAAGCAAAAATATATAAAATTTGTAATTTATATTTATATAAACAAAACTTTAAACAACATTTATAAGAAAATCGATTTAATTATTACATTATGATTATTTTCATATACAATAGTATAATACTATATTAATAGTACAGATAAACATCTATCCAGGGGCTTTTTTCCAGCATTGGTTAAATTAACTAAGTTGTGGATTGCAGCAGACTTGTACCAGATATTACATTGCTGGTTTCAGATAACAATGTATCCATATGTACCCATGTCACTGCTATCTGAAACCAGCAGATGTCACACAGTGATTTGAGTGGCTTAACGTAATGTTAAATTTACAGCATGACAAAATATAACTCCTTCAGCCATTTTATGGATCAACAAGGCACTGTTTTCATGGAATGGGGTATTTAACACTGTATCACTGGGTAGAGTGTACCATACAATGTATGAGACATATGTAATACCAGGTGCATTTTACCCTAAATGTCTGGTGTGGAATTATTTTAACACTGTAACAAGCATACAAATTCAAGCCTTGCACAAATATATGCATGCACCACATGCATACATTTGTGAAAGGCTGAAAAGATCTCTTTCACCCCTGGATAGACATTTAAGTAAAAGAAATTTACATATTTTAATTAAATGTCAAACTGGTATTCTATTATTTGTTTAGACAAATAAATGTATATTTGAATTTGCTTTTGGAAGTAAATCATGTAATTAATTAGTAAATAATCTATAATTACTGTTTAAATTTTTGAATACTTACAAATATTAGTTGGGAAAGCTAAATAAATATAAGGTTTTCAGACACTTCTTTTTTTAGATATATTTTCTTTTTGAGAACTACATCACAACCAATACCTTTTAACTGAAATGTCCAGGAATGTCAACTCTCTATAAAATGAAAATTTTAAATTTTATTTAAAATAAATAAAAAATTTATCAATATGTTTCCATTACAAATTTATTTATTTATTTATTACAATTTTAATAGTAAAACCACAAGGACAATAAATGCCATCCCAAAACAAGCTATTCTATTAGAATTATTTATATAAATATAAATTTTAAATTATGCAAGAAAATATACTGATAACAGATTACAGTCGACCCCCCTATAATTACGATTCCTATAAAACTATGAAAAAATATACGTATTTTGGAAATGTTGAGTCGGATTAGTGTAGAATCAATTAATTTTATGGAAGAAAACCTTTCAATCAGCCGTAGTCCGTAAACTTGACACGTGTCGGGCTGTGATTGTAACGACTTGTAAGAAATTGGATTCCTAATAAATTGGAACGTATCTATATCTTATAGGGGGG
>NW_019384719.1:525928-532051 GCF_000671375.1 Centruroides sculpturatus | reverse complement strand
CTTCAATTGTATGAATATACTTTTAAAGAAAATTATAATTAAATATAGCTTTGTAAAGAAACGTACATAAAAATATAAAATATTCTTTACTTTTTAAATCTTAAAACAATGCACTTAGTCAAATAGCTCCCTACGAGTGGCTAATGGATGGAATCGAAGACGGTTGCAAAGTGCGAATAAACGCGGACTGCCAAATCCCCAGTGCGCTGATACCGGTCAATATCAAATACCTCTTTTGTCGCATCACTAGTATATCTCAAAGGATGCGACAAGGCTGTTGTAGATTTTAAATGTTTCTCACCATAGCTGTAAAAATCTAAATTTGTTAAACTTAATAGTCATTTGTTTTCTAACTAATTCTTTTTACGACCAGGTGTCCACGGAATTTTCCAAAATTTACAACTTTTCAATTTACAACTGTCATTGAATTGTAAAAATTTCTCTCTATTACATTAATAATATGAAGAAATCAGTCTCCACTGTACTTGGCTAGAGATGGTTCGGTTAAGCTTTTGTTTAAGTAAAATTTTGGCTCTTTCATCAGGGTTTTGTTTATGTTATGTCCCCAATTCCCTAATCGCTTAATTATTTAACTACTTCTTAAGTAGAAATAGATCGAAACCAGTTACTTTGTACTCGAATATTTGTAGTCTTGGAAAAAAAGTGGAAAGACAAATTTTTATGACAACGGATACGTAAATCGTAAAATTAAAGAAAATAAATTCTAGAGCTTTTTCTGTAACTGGTGCATCTCTCTCATTCATTAAATTTAGTTGTAAATGACACTGTCAAAGTAATAGTTAATTTTTTAACAATTATATAAATATTATACAAGAATTGTACACGTTTTTTTCTATATCCCCTTAAAGATGGGATTATGAAATTGTAATATCACTGGTTTAACATTGAAATCTGAGTAATATAAAATCAGAGAGCAGAATAAAAATATCAAATATTTTAATGGATTTTTTTAAGCTCCTGTCAACTATACAGAACTATCATAAAAACATACCAGTAAATTCTTATCAGTTGGGTTAAGTTATAAATCTACTCATGATTCATGTAATCGGGTGAGGGCGGCCAAATATCTAGCGGGTGGGCGGCTAACAGCCCGGAGCTGGTCCTGGATAGAATTGGATGCGGAATACGTGTAGCATTCACCCTAGGCTTCCACCAGCTAAACTGTGTGAGGTTGGTGCTCTGTAAATCACAAATCTGGCTTTTTGGATGCTGACAATACAGCGTTTCCATCCTGCCACTGATATTCGAATATACAATAGCGATCTTATCTTTTTTTTTTTCCACGTGTAGTATAGAAATTTGTAATAAGATACATAAGGCGGTTATAATAAAATATTGTGCGATTATTTTCATATAATTAAAATTAATATGTATTTATTTTTTAGAAAATACAAGGGAAGCGGCGCATCCACGCTTCCAATGACGGCACGCCACTGCATAGAACCTCAATTATCCAAGATAATGTGGACCACATTTGGCAAAATGGCAGCTTTGAAGGGACTTCATGAGCTGTACGCCATAGAATATATTGAATCAGAATGATAATTAATTGGAAGAAAAGGATAATATTTGTTGTGTACTTGCCATTACGTAGAAAATTAAAAGGAATAAACATTTGTCACTCTTACGTTTAATCGACAACATGGAAAAATTCCTGCAGACGGTAACTTGACAATGTTGCCATCCAATCATTCGATAATTGTCGTCTGCTTAAAAGGTAAATTATAAAAATAATAAAATATTTCTATTGGAATATATTTTAATACTGATTACTTTAAGTTTATAAATAATAAGCTGTTATAGGATCTTTCATTAAAAGATAGAAAGGATCCTTTGACCACTCGGTCATCCGGCCACACCTGCTACCCATACGACGGCCGGATGGCAGAGCGGTTAAGATGGCAGCCTACACTTTGGGAGACCCGGAATCAAATCTGGACAGGTCGAAAATCTTCAAGAATTTTTCGGAGGGTGGTCCGACCGGATATGTCGGCCCCCAACACCCGGCTGTCCCATTGTGGGCCTGGCCGAACCCATAATGGACTTGCTAAATGAGACCCTCTTAGTGCCCACAGGGCGGAGAGTAAAAAAAAAAAACTTGCTACCATACAAAAGTGATGGGCGGATGACCGAGCGGTCGAGGTGTCAATCTACCGCTCTGAAGGGCCCAGGAACGAATCCAGACGGGTCGAAAAACACGGGAATTTTTTGTGGTTCGTCTCGGATGCAGATTTTTTAATAAAATCAGATAAAAGTGAATAGACGTTTAATTTTTGTAAGAAATTATACGAGTATGCAAAAAAAAGGTCGGAAAATAGTTAAAAACCTGATAAAAATAGGGTAAATTACAAACCATTCTTAGTTATTAGTGAAAGTTATATTTTTGTATTTACAGTATATAAAAGTGATATTTTGAATATTTCATGACGAAATTAACCTTACGTTTCAGTTTATTGCACGTAATTATAAAAATAAAATTGAACGTATGGAATTTTGTGTGTATTAAATGCGCAAGTGTAAAATCACAGAATTGAAAATAGCTTTTATTTCTAATTTTAAATTTATAAATTGTTATAAAATGTTTGTCAATTAAAACATACGATATTTATATACGAATTTAATGTAAAACTCGTATTTACAAACTGTAAATATTTCGGTGATATTAGACTTTTTACAAAGAAAAATATCCTAATTATATTTTTTTTTAAACACATCAGGAAGTAAAATTGTTTGTTTATTTAAATATTAAAAAGTTTTAGCACTTTTCAATGGCAGATCGGGTGTGACAAATTTCGGGCAATCACAGCACGAGCTGAAAGTAATTTTGCTTATTCTTTGTGTATAAAAGCAGTCACGCCCTACCCCGTACCTTATCATCCGGCCCGTTTTTGTAGGCTTGGCCGAACTCACANCAGTCTGCTCTGCTGTCTTCATTTATTTTTTTCATTATTTGAGAGAAATTTTTTAATCTTTGTGAATATTTTTGCAAAATACAATAGAGAAGTCTATAGAAAGATACTATAAATAAAACAAATGTAATTTCATTAAGAGAGGATCAAAAGAAAAACAACAGAAAGCACTGCAATGGAAGTAATTATTTAATGTATAGTCACCAATCATGTGTAGTTTTCAAATGCATTTGATGTTTTCTTAAGATAATTTGAGCAATACTAGCTACTGTACATCAGCTAGTATATAATAAAAACAAATGTGAAATTGAAGTTTAAAATCATCAGTTAAATTTCAAAAAATCATTACAGTTTACAGTTTTTATAAAAATTTATTCTTTACCTGAAATATTTACAATTTTCAAAATACTTAAGTTAATATGATATATCAATTTTTTTAATTAAAACTCTCATAATAAATTATTTTAAATTTATATATAAATTACATATATATGTATATACTGTATGTAATAAATTTTTACAACAATGTAATAAGATAGTGAACATTTATATATCACAATACCATTTATTAATTGTAGGGTGAATACTTATCACCATTTATAAGAAATAATCATTTCTTTTATTATCCAGAAATTAATCAGATAAAAAATGATACTGCTTAACCATAATAAAATAAAAGAATTGATTCCTTTAAATTCTAATTGAAATGCAAAAAACAGCCATAACATTTGACCACATAGCCATAAAAGAAATAAATGTAAACCTTTCTTTACAGACATATTTAAAAAGGGCAAGACTATTGGCATCAAACAGAAATACCATAAAAAATACTGAGATGTGCAAACTTTATTTAAAGAAACAAATACGACTGTCTGTATAAAAATACAAAATGATAAATCCTTTTCACTGTTAAAACTAATCGATATACCTATTAATAAAACCATTTGAGGTAGGAATGTAAGAAAGGATAGCCATTTATGATTTTCGTCATCTAACAAATATAAAAGATAAAAAAATGGAGAAAAATTATGTCTTATATCTTTACGAGTCAAATGATAAAGAAAAGCAGCATCAATGTACTCCATTTTGTACATTTTAAAAGCGAGAAAAGTAGGCAATATAAATGTAATAGCAGCAGCACTTGCAAATGAAAAATGCTTTTTGTTTGGTACCAAATATAAAATCTTTTTCATATTGGATTTATTTGATTTTTCACTCAATCTTAAATATATAGAGAGAGCATATATAATTGGGTAGAGTTTGAAATGCACAGAAAATCCGTATACTAAGCCAGCATAGAATATTTTGTTATTATGTAAAAGTTGTATTGTTAAAAGTATGAGACAAGACATAATAGATTCAGCATTTCCACGAGTTGATACCACTGCAGGCAATGGATTATAAAGCCACAGCAAAGCACAGCAGAGTGATGATAAGTCATTCAATCTTTTTTTTGAAATTTTGTAGATCAGATAACCAGTATTAACATCAAAAACTGAAAACAATATTTTCCCCCATAATTGATGTAAGTAAATATTAGGTGTTAATAAATAGGCTAGAAATGGTGTATAACGATAAGTGTGTCTTTTAAATGGAGAACTTCCATTTACAACAAATGATGCACCATCGGTGAAAACATGATAATCAACATCTGTAAATTTAACTTCAAAATATTGATCTTGCCATTCTCCATAAAACAGCAACATTAAACGAAACATTAAAGCAAGAATAAAATGTTGAAATGGAGATATCTGTTGAATAATATCAATTCTCTGGAAAAGTGTTTCTTGCTTTTTATTCTTCATATTAAATACTTATGAAAATTTTCAGCCTCTGAAAATAAAAAATTTCTTATGAAAAGCAAAAATATATAAAATTTGTAATTTATATTTATATAAACAAAACTTTAAACAACATTTATAAGAAAATCGATTTAATTATTACATTATGATTATTTTCATATACAATAGTATAATACTATATTAATAGTACAGATAAACATCTATCCAGGGGCTTTTTTCCAGCATTGGTTAAATTAACTAAGTTGTGGATTGCAGCAGACTTGTACCAGATATTACATTGCTGGTTTCAGATAACAATGTATCCATATGTACCCATGTCACTGCTATCTGAAACCAGCAGATGTCACACAGTGATTTGAGTGGCTTAACGTAATGTTAAATTTACAGCATGACAAAATATAACTCCTTCAGCCATTTTATGGATCAACAAGGCACTGTTTTCATGGAATGGGGTATTTAACACTGTATCACTGGGTAGAGTGTACCATACAATGTATGAGACATATGTAATACCAGGTGCATTTTACCCTAAATGTCTGGTGTGGAATTATTTTAACACTGTAACAAGCATACAAATTCAAGCCTTGCACAAATATATGCATGCACCACATGCATACATTTGTGAAAGGCTGAAAAGATCTCTTTCACCCCTGGATAGACATTTAAGTAAAAGAAATTTACATATTTTAATTAAATGTCAAACTGGTATTCTATTATTTGTTTAGACAAATAAATGTATATTTGAATTTGCTTTTGGAAGTAAATCATGTAATTAATTAGTAAATAATCTATAATTACTGTTTAAATTTTTGAATACTTACAAATATTAGTTGGGAAAGCTAAATAAATATAAGGTTTTCAGACACTTCTTTTTTTAGATATATTTTCTTTTTGAGAACTACATCACAACCAATACCTTTTAACTGAAATGTCCAGGAATGTCAACTCTCTATAAAATGAAAATTTTAAATTTTATTTAAAATAAATAAAAAATTTATCAATATGTTTCCATTACAAATTTATTTATTTATTTATTACAATTTTAATAGTAAAACCACAAGGACAATAAATGCCATCCCAAAACAAGCTATTCTATTAGAATTATTTATATAAATATAAATTTTAAATTATGCAAGAAAATATACTGATAACAGATTACAGTCGACCCCCCTATAATTACGATTCCTATAAAACTATGAAAAAATATACGTATTTTGGAAATGTTGAGTCGGATTAGTGTAGAATCAATTAATTTTATGGAAGAAAACCTTTCAATCAGCCGTAGTCCGTAAACTTGACACGTGTCGGGCTGTGATTGTAACGACTTGTAAGAAATTGGATTCCTAATAAATTGGAACGTATCTATATCTTATAGGGGGGTCGACTGTATA